>NW_023366802.1:0-86437 GCF_902167145.1 Zea mays | reverse complement strand
GACCAAGAAATGGTCTCCACCATAAATCCAAGAATGTGATCTATGGCAAGGAAACATATGTGTAGTGAGGTGTATGAGCCTCTGGTCGATGATCAATGGCCACACAACCCCCATTTTTGTCGAAAATAGCCATGAATGACCATTTACAATAATACCGAAGGCTAACACCTACGGATTTTTGACCAAGAAATGGTCTCCACCAGAAATCCAAGAATGTGATCTATGGCAAGGAAAAATATGTGGGGTGAGGTGTATGAGCCTCTGGTCGATGATCAATGGCCACACAACCCCCATTTTTGTCGAAAATAGCCATGAACGACCATTTTCAATAATATCGAAGGCTAACACCTACGGATTTTTGACCAAGAAATGGTCTCCACCAGAAATCCAAGAATGTGATCTATGGCAAGGAAACATATGTGGGGTGAGGTGTATGAGCGTCTGGTCGATGATCAATGGCCACACAACCCCCATTTTTGTCGAAAATAGCCATGAACGACCATTTTCAATAATACCGAAGGCTAACACCTACGGAATTTTGACCAAGAAATGGTCTCCACCAGAAATCCAAGAATGTGATCTATGGCAAGGAAACATATGTGGGGTGAGGTGTATGAGCCTCTGGTCGACGATCAATGGCCACACAACCCCCATTTTTTATGAAAATAGCCATGAGCGACCTTGAAAATAGCCATGAGCGACCATTTTCAATAATACTAGAGGCTAACACCTACGGATTTTAGACCAAGAAATGGTCTCCACCAGAAATCCAAGAATGTGATCTATGGCAAGGAAACATATGTGGGGTGAGGTGTATGAGCGTCTGGTCGATGATCAATGGCCACACAACCCCCATTTTTGTCGAAAATAGCCATGAACGACCATTTTCAATAATACCGAAGGCTAACACCTACGGATTTTTGACCAAGAAATGGTCTCCACCAGAAATCCAAGAATGTGATCTATGGCAAGGAAACATATGTGGGGTGAGGTGTATGAGCCTCTGGTCGATGATCAATGGCCACACAACCTCTATTTTTGTCGAAAATAGCCATGAACGACCATTTTCAATAATATCGAAGGCTAACACCTACGGATTTTTGACCAAGAAATGGTCTCCACCAGAAATCCAAGAATGTGATCTACGACAAGGAAACATATGTGGGGTGAGGTGTATGAGCCTCTGGTCGACGATCAATGGCCACACAACCCCCATTTTGCCGAAAATAGCCATGAATGACCATTTTCAATAATATCGAAGGCTAACACCTACGGATTTTTGACCAAGAAATGGTCTCCACCAGAAATCCAAGAATGTGATCTACGACAAGGAAACATATGTGGGGTGAGGTGTATGAGCCTCTGGTCGACGATCAATGGCCACACAACCCCCATTTTGCCGAAAATAGCCATGAATGACCATTTTCAATAATACCGAAGGCTAACACGTACGAGTTTTTAACCAAGAAATGGTTTCCACTAGAAATCCAAGAATGTAATCTATGGCAATGAAACATATGTGGGGTGAGGTTTATGAGCCTCTAGTCGATGATAAATGGCCACACAACCCCCATTTTTTATGAAAATAGCCATGAGCGACCTTGAAAATAGCCATGAGCGACCATTTTCAATAATACTAGAGGCTAACACCTACGGATTTTAGACCAAGAAATGGTCTCCACCAGAAATCCAAGAATGTGATCTATGGCAAGGAAACATATGTGGGGTGAGGTGTATGAGCGTCTGGTCGATGATCAATGGCCACACAACCCCCATTTTTGTCGAAAATAGCCATGAACGACCATTTTCAATAATACCGAAGGCTAACACCTACGGATTTTTGACCAAGAAATGGTCTCCACCAGAAATCCAAGAATGTGATCTATGGCAAGGAAACATATGTGGGGTGAGGTGTATGAGCCTATAGTCGATGATCAATGGCCACACAACCTCCATTTTTGTCGAAAATAGCCATGAACGACCATTTTCAATAATATCGAAGGCTAACACCTACTGATTTTTGACCAAGAAATGGTCTCCACCAGAAATCCAAGGATGTGATCTACGACAAGGAAACATATGTGGGGTGAGGTGTATGAGCCTCTGGTCGACGATCAATGGCCACACAACCCCCATTTTGCCGAAAATAGCCATGAATGACCATTTTCAATAATATCGAAGGCTAACACCTACGGATTTTTGACCAAGAAATGGTCTCCACCAGAAATCCAAGAATGTGATCTACGACAAGGAAACATATGTGGGGTGAGGTGTATGAGCCTCTGGTCGACGATCAATGGCCACACAACCCCCATTTTGCCGAAAATAGCCATGAATGACCATTTTCAATAATACCGAAGGCTAACACGTACGAGTTTTTAACCAAGAAATGGTTTCCACCAGAAATCCAAGAATGTAATCTATGGCAATGAAACATATGTGGGGTGAGGTTTATGAGCCTCTAGTCGATGATAAATGGCCACACAACCCCCATTTTTTATGAAAATAGCCATGAGCGACCTTGAAAATAGCCATGAGCGACCATTTTCAATAATACTAGAGGCTAACACCTACGGATTTTAGACCAAGAAATGGTCTCCACCAGAAATCCAAGAATGTGATCTATGGCAAGGAAACATATGTGGGGTGAGGTGTATGAGCGTCTGGTCGATGATCAATGGCCACACAACCCCCATTTTTGTTGAAAATAGCCATGAACGACCATTTTCAATAATATCGAAGGCTAACACCTATGGATTTTTTACCAAGAAATGGTCTCCACCAGAAATCCAAGAATGTGATCTATGGCAAGGAAACATATGTGGGGTGAGGTGTATGAGCCTCTAGTCGATGATCAATGGCCACACAACCCCCATTTTTGTCGAAAATAGCCATGAATGACCATTTTCAAAAATACCAAAGGCTAACACGTACGGATTTTTAACCAAGAAATGGTCTCCACCAGAAATCCAAGAATGTGATCTATGGCAAGGAAACATATGTGGGGTGAGGTGTACGAGCCTCTGGTCGATGATCAATGGCCACACAACCCCCATTTTGCCGAAAATAGCCATGAACGACCATTTTCAATAATACCGAAGGCTAACACGTACGAGTTTTTAACCAAGAAATGGTCTCCACCAGAAATCCAAGAATGTGATCTATGGCAAGGAAACATATGTGGGGTGAGGTGTATGAGCGTCTGGTCGATGATCAATGGCCACACAACCCCCATTTTTGTCGAAAATAGCCATGAACGACCATTTTCAATAATACCGAAGGCTAACACCTACGGATTTTTGACCAAGAAATGGTCTCCACCAGAAATCCAAGAATGTGATCTATGGCAAGGAAACATATGTGGGGTGAGGTGTATGAGCCTCTGGTCGACGATCAATGGCCACACAACCGTAATTTTTGTCGAAAATAGCCATGAACGACCATTTTCAATGACATTGAAGGCTAACACCTACGGATTTTTGACCAAGAAATGGTCTCCACCATAAATCCAAGAATGTGATCTATGGCAAGGAAACATATGTGTAGCGAGGTGTATGAGCCTCTGGTCGATGATCAATGGCCACACAACCCCCATTTTTGTCGAAAATAGCCATGAATGACCATTTACAATAATACCGAAGGCTAACACCTACGGATTTTTGACCAAGAAATGGTCTCCACCAGAAATCCAAGAATATGATCTATGGCAAGGAAACATATGTGGGGTGAGGTGTATGAGCCTCTGGTCGACGATCAATGGCCACACAACCCCCATTTTGCCGAAAATAGCCATGAATGACCATTTTCAATAATACCGAAGGCTAACACGTACGAGTTTTTAACCAAGAAATGGTCTCCACCAGAAATCCAAGAATGTAATCTATGGCAAGGAAACATATGTAGGGTGAGGTTTATGAGCCTCTAGTCGATGATAAATGGCCACACAAGCTCCATTTTTTATGAAAATAGCCATGAGCGACCTTGAAAATAGCCATGAGCGACCATTTTCAATAATACTAGAGGCTAACAACTACGGATTTTAGACCAAGAAATGGTCTCCACCAGAAATCCAAGAATGTGATCTATGGCAAGGAAACATATGTGGGGTGAGGTGTATGAGCGTCTGGTCGATGATCAATGGCCACACAACCCCCATTTTTGTCGAAAATAGCCATGAATGACCATTTTCAATAATACCGAAGGCTAACACCTACGGATTTTTGACCAAGAAATGGTCTCCACCAGAAATCCAAGAATGTGATCTATGGCAAGGAAACATATGTGGGGTGAGGTGTATGAGCCTCTAGTCGATGATCAATGGCCACACAACCCCCATTTTTGTCGAAAATAGCCATGAATGATCATTTTCAAAAATACCAAAGGCTAACACGTACGGATTTTTGACCAAGAAATGGTCTCCACCAGAAATCCAAGAATGTGATCTATGGCAAGGAAACATATGTGGGGTGAGGTGTACGAGCCTCTGGTCGATGATCAATGGCCACACAACCCCCATTTTGCCAAAAATAGCCATGAATGACCATTTTCAATAATACCGAAGGCTAACACGTACGAGTTTTTAACCAAGAAATGGTTTCCACCAGAAATCCAAGAATGTATTCTATGGCAAGGAAACATATGTGGGGTGAGGTTTATGAGCCTCTAGTCGATGATAAATGGCCACACAAACCCCATTTTTTATGAAAATAGCCATGAGCGACCTTGAAAATAGCCATGAGCGACCATTTTCAATAATACTAGAGGCTAACACCTACGGATTTTAGACCAAGAAATGGTCTCCACCAGAAATCCAAGAATGTGATCTATGGCAAGGAAACATATGTGGGGTGAGGTGTATGAGCGTCTGGTCGATGATCAATGGCCACACAACCCCCATTTTTGTCGAAAATAGCCATGAACGACCATTTTCAATAATACCGAAGGCTAACACCTACGGATTTTTGACCAAGAAATGGTCTCCACCAGAAATCCAAGAATGTGATCTATGGCAAGGAAACATATGTGGGGTGAGGTGTATGAGCCTCTGGTCGACGATCAATGGCCACACAACCCCCATTTTTTATGAAAATAGCCATGAGCGACCTTGAAAATAGCCATGAGCGACCATTTTCAATAATACTAGAGGCTAACACCTACGGATTTTAGACCAAGAAATGGTCTCCACCAGAAATCCAAGAATGTGATCTATGGCAAGGAAACATATGTGGGGTGAGGTGTATGAGCGTCTGGTCGATGATCAATGGCCACACAACCCCCATTTTTGTCGAAAATAGCAATGAACGACCATTTTCAATAATACCGAAGGCTAACACCTACGGATTTTTGACCAAGAAATGGTCTCCACCAGAAATCCAAGAATGTGATCTATGGCAAGGAAACATATGTGGGGTGAGGTGTATGAGCCTCTGGTCGATGATCAATGGCCACACAACCCCCATTTTTGTCGAAAATAGCCATGAACGACCATTTTCAATAATATCGAAGGCTAACACCTACGGATTTTTGACCAAGAAATGGTCTCCACCAGAAATCCAAGAATGTGATCTACGACAAGGAAACATATGTGGGGTGAGGTGTATGAGCCTCTGGTCGACGATCAATGGCCACACAACCCCCATTTTGCCGAAAATAGCCATGAATGACCATTTTCAATAATATCGAAGGCTAACACCTACGGATTTTTGACCAAGAAATGGTCTCCACCAGAAATCCAAGAATGTGATCTACGACAAGGAAACATATGTGGGGTGAGGTGTATGAGCCTCTGGTCGACGATCAATGGCCACACAACCCCCATTTTGCCGAAAATAGCCATGAATGACCATTTTCAATAATACTGAAGGCTAACACGTACGAGTTTTTAACCAAGAAATGGTTTCCACCAGAAATCCAAGAATGTATTCTATGGCAAGGAAACATATGTGGGGTGAGATTTATGAGCCTCTAGTCGATGATAAATGGCCACACAACCCCCATTTTTTATGAAAATAGCCATGAGCGACCTTGAAAATAGCCATGAGCGACCATTTTCAATAATACTAGAGGCTAACACCTACGGATTTTAGACCAAGAAATGGTCTCCACCAGAAATCCAAGAATGTGATCTATGGCAAGGAAACATATGTGGGGTGAGGTGTATGAGCGTCTGGTCGATGATCAATGGCCACACAACCCCCATTTTTGTCGAAAATAGCCATGAACGACCATTTTCAATAATACCGAAGGCTAACACCTACGGATTTTAGACCAAGAAATGGTCTCCACCAGAAATCCAAGAATGTGATCTATGGCAAGGAAACATATGTGGGGTGAGGTGTATGAGCGTCTGGTCGATGATCAATGGCCACACAACCCCATTTTTGTCGAAAATAGCCATGAACGACCATTTTCAATAATACCGAAGGCTAACACCTACGGATTTTTGACCAAGAAATGGTCTCCACCAGAAATCCAAGAATGTGATCTATGGCAAGGAAACATATGTGGGGTGAGGTGTATGAGCCTCTGGTCGATGATCAATGGCCACACAACCTCCATTTTTGTCGAAAATAGCCATGAACGACCATTTTCAATAATATCGAAGGCTAACACCTACGGATTTTTGACCAAGAAATGGTCTCCACCAGAAATCCAAGAATGTGATCTACGACAAGGAAACATATGTGGGGTGAGGTGTATGAGCCTCTGGTCGACGATCAATGGCCACACAACCCCCATTTTGCCGAAAATAGCCATGAATGACCATTTTCAATAATATCGAAGGCTAACACCTACGGATTTTTGACCAAGAAATGGTCTCCACCAGAAATCCAAGAATGTGATCTACGACAAGGAAACATATGTGTGGTGAGGTGTATGAGCCTCTGGTCGACGATCAATGGCCACACAACCCCCATTTTGCCGAAAATAGCCATGAATGACCATTTTCAATAATACCGAAGGCTAACACGTACGAGTTTTTAACCAAGAAATGGTTTCCACTAGAAATCCAAGAATGTAATCTATGGCAATGAAACATATGTGGGGTGAGGTTTATGAGCCTCTAGTCGACGATAAATGGCCACACAACCCCCATTTTTTATGAAAATAGCCATGAGCGACCTTGAAAATAGCCATGAGCGACCATTTTCAATAATACTAGAGGCTAACACCTACGGATTTTAGACCAAGAAATGGTCTCCACTAGAAATCCAAGAATGTGATCTATGGCAAGGAAACATATGTGGGGTGAGGTGTATGAGCGTCTGGTCGATGATCAATGGCCACACAACCCCCATTTTTGTCGAAAATAGCCATGAACGACCATTTTCAATAATACCGAAGGCTAACACCTACGGATTTTTTACCAAGAAATGGTCTCCACCAGAAATCCAAGAATGTAATCTATGGCAAGGAAACATATGTGGGGTGAGGTGTATGAGCCTCTAGTCGATGATGAATGGCCACACAACCCCCATTTTTGTCGAAAATAGCCATGAATGACCATTTTCAAAAATACCAAAGGCTAACACGTACGGATTTTTAACCAAGAAATGGTCTCCACCAGAAATCCAAGAATGTGATCTATGGCAAGGAAACATATGTGGGGTGAGGTGTACGAGCCTCTGGTCGATGATCAATGGCCACACAACCCCCATTTTGCCGAAAATAGCCATGAATGACCATTTTCAATAATACCGAAGGCTAACACGTACGAGTTTTTAACCAAGAAATGGTCTCCACTAGAAATCCAAGAATGTGATCTATGGCAAGGAAACATATGTGGGGTGAGGTGTATGAGCGTCTGGTCGATGATCAATGGCCACACAACCCCCATTTTTGTCGAAAATAGCCATGAACGACCATTTTCAATAATACCGAAGGCTAACACCTACGGATTTTTGACCAAGAAATGGTCTCCACCAGAAATCCAAGAATTTGATCTATGGCAAGGAAACATATGTGGGGTGAGGTGTATGAGCCTCTGGTCGACGATCAATGGCCACACAACCCTAATTTTTGTCGAAAATAGCCATGAACGACCATTTTCAATGACACTGAAGGCTAACACCTACGGATTTTTGACCAAGAAATGGTCTCCACCATAAATCCAAGAATGTGATCTATGGCAAGGAAACATATGTGTAGTGAGGTGTATGAGCCTCTGGTCGATGATCAATGGCCACACAACCCCCATTTTTGTCGAAAATAGCCATGAATGACCATTTACAATAATACCGAAGGCTAACACCTACGGATTTTTGACCAAGAAATGGTCTCCACCAGAAATCCAAGAATGTGATCTATGGCAAGGAAACATATGTGGGGTGAGGTGTATGAGCCTCTGGTCGACGATCAATGGCCACACAACCCCCATTTTGCCGAAAATAGCCATGAATGACCATTTTCAATAATACCGAAGGCTAACACGTACGAGTTTTTAACCAAGAAATGGTCTCCACCAGAAATCCAAGAATGTAATCTATGGCAAGGAAACATATGTGGGGTGAGGTTTATGAGCCTCTAGTCGATGATAAATGGCCACACAACCCCCATTTTTTATGAGAATAGCCATGAGCGACCTTGAGAATAGCCATGAGCGACCATTTTCAATAATACTAGAGGCTAACACCTACGGATTTTAGACCAAGAAATGGTCTCCACCAGAAATCCAAGAATGTGATCTATGGCAAGGAAACATATGTGGGGTGAGGTGTATGAGCATCTGGTCGATGATCAATGGCCACACAACCCCCATTTTTGTCGAAAATAGCCATGAATGACCATTTTCAATAATACCGAAGGCTAACACCTATGGATTTTTGACCAAGAAATGGTCTCCACCAGAAATCCAAGAATGTGATCTATGGCAAGGAAACATATGTGGGGTGAGGTATATGAGCCTCTAGTCGATGATCAATGGCCACACAACCCCCATTTTTGTCGAAAATAGCCATGAATGACCATTTTCAAAAATACCAAAGGCTAACACGTACGGATTTTTGACCAAGAAATGGTCTCCACCAGAAATCCAAGAATGTGATCTATGGCAAGGAAACATATGTGGGGTGAGGTGTACGAGCCTCTGGTCGATGATCAATGGCCACACAACCCCCATTTTGCCGAAAATAGCCATGAATGACCATTTTCAATAATACCGAAGGCTAACACGTACGAGTTTTTAACCAAGAAATGGTTTCCACCAGAAATCCAAGAATGTAATCTATGGCAAGGAAACATATGTGGGGTGAGGTTTATGAGCCTCTGGTCAATGATGAATGGCCACACAACCCCCATTTTTGTCGAAAATAGCCATGAACGACCATTTTCAATAATACCAAAGGCTAACACCTACGGATTTTTGACCAAGAAATGGTCTCCACCAGAAATCCAAGAATGTGATCTATGGCAAGGAAACATATGTGGGGTGAGGTGTATGAGCCTCTGGTCGATGATCAATGGCCACACAACCCCCATTTTTGTCGAAAATAGCCATGAACGACCATTTTCAATAATATCGAAGGCTAACACCTACGGATTTTTGACCAAGAAATGGTCTCCACCAGAAATCCAAGAATGTGATCTATGGCAAGGAAACATATGTGGGGTGAGGTGTATGAGCCTCTGGTCGACGATCAATGGCCACACAACCCTAATTTTTGTCGAAAATAGCCATGAACGACCATTTTCAATAATACCGAAGGCTAACACGTACGAGTTTTTAACCAAGAAATGGTTTCCACCAGAAATCCAAGAATGTAATCTATGGCAAGGAAACATATGTGGGGTGAGGTGTATGAGCCTCTGGTCGACGATCAATGGCCACACAACCCTAATTTTTGTCGAAAATAGCCATGAACGACCATTTTCAATGACACTGAAGGCTAACACCTACGGATTTTTGACCAAGAAATGGTCTCCACCATAAATCCAAGAATGTAATCTATGGCAAGGAAACATATGTGGGGTGAGGTTTATGAGCCTCTGGTCGAAGATCAATGGCCACACAACCCCCATTTTTGTCGAAAATAGCCATGAATGACCATTTTCAAAAATACCAAAGGCTAACACCTACGGATTTTTGCCCAAGAAATGGTCTCCACCAGAAATCCAAGAATGTGATCTATGGCAAGGAAACATATGTGGGGTGAGGTGTATGAGCCTCTGGTCGACGATCAATGGCCACACCACCCTAATTTTTGTCGAAAATAGCCATGAACGACCATTTTCAATGACACTAAAGGCTAACACCTACGGATTTTTGACCAAGAAATGGTCTCCACCATAAATCCAAGAATGTGATCTATGGCAAGGAAACATATGTGTAGTGAGGTGTATGAGCCTCTGGTCGAAGATCAATGGCCACACAACCCCCATTTTTGTCGAAAATAGCCATGAATGACCATTTACAATAATACCGAAGGCTAACACCTACGGATTTTTGACCAAGAAATGGTCTCCACCAGAAATCCAAGAATGTGATCTATGGCAAGGAAACATATGTGGGGTGAGGTGTACGAGCCTCTGGTCGATCATCAATGGCCACACAACCCCCATTTTTGTCGAAAATAGCCATGAACGACCATTTTCAATGACACTGAAGGCTAACACCTACAGATTTTTGACCAAGAAATGGTCTCCACCAGAAATCCAAGAATGTGATCTATGGCAAGGAAACATATGTGGGGTGAGGTGTACGAGCCTCTGGTCGATGATCAATGGCCACACAACCCCCATTTTGCCGAAAATAGCCATGAACGACCATTTTCAATAATACCGAAGGCTAACACGTACGAGTATTTAACCAAGAAATGGTCTCCACCAGAAATCCAAGAATGTGATCTATGGCAAGGAAACATATGTGGGGTGAGGTTTATGAGCCTCTAGTCGATGATAAATGGCCACACAACCCCCATTTTTTATGAAAATAGCCATGAGCGACCTTGAAAATAGCCATGAGCGACCATTTTCAATAATACTAGAGGCTAACACCTACGGATTTTAGGCCAAGAAATGGTCTCCACCAGAAATCCAAGAATGTGATCTACGACAAGGAAACATATGTGGGGTGAGATTTATGAGCCTCTAGTCGATGATAAATGGCCACACAACCCCCATTTTGCCGAAAATAGCCATGAATGACCATTTTCAATAATACCGAAGGCTAACACCTACGGATTTTTGACCAAGAAATGGTCTCCACCATAAATCCAAGAATGTGATCTATGGCAAGGAAACATATGTGGGGTGAGGTGTATGAGCGTCTGGTCGATGATCAATGGCCACACAACCCCCATTTTTGTCGAAAATAGCCATGAACGACCATTTTCAATAATATCGAAGGCTAACACCTACGGATTTTTGACCAAGAAATGGTCTCCACCAGAAATCCAAGAATGTGATCTACGACAAGGAAACATATGTGGGGTGAGGTGTATGAGCCTCTGGTCGACGATCAATGGCCACACAACCCCCATTTTTGTCGAAAATAGCCATGAATGACCATTTTCAAAAATACCAAAGGCTAACACGTACGGATTTTTGACCAAGAAATGGTCTCCACCAGAAATCCAAGAATGTGATCTATGGCAAGGAAACATATGTGGGGTGAGGTGTATGAGCCTCTGGTCGATGATCAATGGCCACACAACCCCCATTTTTGTCGAAAATAGCCATGAATGACCATTTACAATAATACCGAAGGCTAACACCTACGGATTTTTGACCAAGAAATGGTCTCCACCAGAAATCCAAGAATGTGATCTATGGCAAGGAAACATATGTGGGGTGAGGTGTATGAGCCTCTGGTCGATGATCAATGGCCACACAACCCCCATTTTTGTCGAAAATAGCCATGAACGACCATTTTCAATAATACCGAAGGCTAACACGTACGAGTTTTTGACCAAGAAATGGTCTCCACCAAAAATCCAAGAATGTGATCTATGGCAAGGAAACATATGTGTAGTGAGGTGTACGAGCCTCTGGTCGATGATCAATGGCCACACAACCCCCATTTTTGTCGAAAATAGCCATGAATGACCATTTTCAATAATACCGAAGGCTAACACCTACGGATTTTTGACCAAGAAATGGTCTCCACCAGAAATCCAAGAATGTGATCTATGGCAAGGAAACATATGTGGGGTGAGGTGTACGAGCCTCTGGTCGATGATCAATGGCCACAGAACCCCCATTTTGCCGAAAATAGCCATGAACGACCATTTTCAATAATACCGAAGGCTAACACGTACGAGTTTTTGACCAAGAAATGGTCTCCACCAAAAATCCAAGAATGTGATCTATGGCAAGGAAACATATGTGTAGTGAGGTGTACGAGCCTTTGGTTGATGATCAATGGCCACACAACCCCCATTTTTGTCGAAAATAGCCATGAATGACCATTTTCAATAATACCGAAGGCTAACACCTACGGATTTTTGACCAAGAAATGGTCTCCACCAGAAATCCAAGAATGTGATCTATGGCAAGGAAACATATGTGGGGTGAGGTGTACGAGCCTCTGGTCGATGATCAATGGCCACACAACCCCCATTTTGCCGAAAATAGCCATGAACGACCATTTTCAATAATACCGAAGGCTAACACGTACGAGTTTTTAACCAAGAAATGGTCTCCACCAGAAATCCAAGAATGTGATCTATGGCAAGGAAACATATGTGGGGTGAGGTGTACGAGCCTCTGGTCGATGATCAATGGCCACACAACCCCCATTTTGCCGAAAATAGCCATGAATGACCATTTTCAATAATACCGAAGGCTAACACGTACGAGTTTTTAACCAAGAAATGGTTTCCACCAGAAATCCAAGAATGTAATCTATGGCAAGGAAACATATGTGGGGTGAGGTTTATGAGCCTCTGGTCAATGATGAATGGCCACACAACCCCCATTTTTGTCGAAAATAGCCATGAACGACCATTTTCAATAATACCAAATGCTAACACCTACGGATTTTTGACCAAGAAATGGTCTCCACCAGAAATCCAAGAATGTGATCTATGGCAAGGAAACATATGTGGGGTGAGGTGTATGAGCCTCTGGTCGATGATCAATGGCCACACAACCCCCATTTTTGTCGAAAATAGCCATGAACGACCATTTTCAATAATATCGAAGGCTAACACCTACGGATTTTTGACCAAGAAATGGTCTCCACCAGAAATCCAAGAATGTGATCTATGGCAAGGAAACATATGTGGGGTGAGGTGTATGAGCCTCTGGTCGACGATCAATGGCCACACAACCCTAATTTTTGTCGAAAATAGCCATGAACGACCATTTTCAATAATACCGAAGGCTAACACGTACGAGTTTTTAACCAAGAAATGGTTTCCACCAGAAATCCAAGAATGTAATCTATGGCAAGGAAACATATGTGGGGTGAGGTGTATGAGCCTCTGGTCGACGATCAATGGCCACACAACCCTAATTTTTGTCGAAAATAGCCATGAACGACCATTTTCAATGACACTGAAGGCTAACACCTACGGATTTTTGACCAAGAAATGGTCTCCACCATAAATCCAAGAATGTAATCTATGGCAAGGAAACATATGTGGGGTGAGGTTTATGAGCCTCTGGTCGAAGATCAATGGCCACACAACCCCCATTTTTGTCGAAAATAGCCATGAATGACCATTTTCAAAAATACCAAAGGCTAACACCTACGGATTTTTGCCCAAGAAATGGTCTCCACCAGAAATCCAAGAATGTGATCTATGGCAAGGAAACATATGTGGGGTGAGGTGTATGAGCCTCTGGTCGACGATCAATGGCCACACCACCCTAATTTTTGTCGAAAATAGCCATGAACGACCATTTTCAATGACACTAAAGGCTAACACCTACGGATTTTTGACCAAGAAATGGTCTCCACCATAAATCCAAGAATGTGATCTATGGCAAGGAAACATATGTGTAGTGAGGTGTATGAGCCTCTGGTCGAAGATCAATGGCCACACAACCCCCATTTTTGTCGAAAATAGCCATGAATGACCATTTACAATAATACCGAAGGCTAACACCTACGGATTTTTGACCAAGAAATGGTCTCCACCAGAAATCCAAGAATGTGATCTATGGCAAGGAAACATATGTGGGGTGAGGTGTACGAGCCTCTGGTCGATCATCAATGGCCACACAACCCCCATTTTTGTCGAAAATAGCCATGAACGACCATTTTCAATGACACTGAAGGCTAACACCTACAGATTTTTGACCAAGAAATGGTCTCCACCAGAAATCCAAGAATGTGATCTATGGCAAGGAAACATATGTGGGGTGAGGTGTACGAGCCTCTGGTCGATGATCAATGGCCACACAACCCCCATTTTGCCGAAAATAGCCATGAACGACCATTTTCAATAATACCGAAGGCTAACACGTACGAGTATTTAACCAAGAAATGGTCTCCACCAGAAATCCAAGAATGTGATCTATGGCAAGGAAACATATGTGGGGTGAGGTTTATGAGCCTCTAGTCGATGATAAATGGCCACACAACCCCCATTTTTTATGAAAATAGCCATGAGCGACCTTGAAAATAGCCATGAGCGACCATTTTCAATAATACTAGAGGCTAACACCTACGGATTTTAGGCCAAGAAATGGTCTCCACCAGAAATCCAAGAATGTGATCTACGACAAGGAAACATATGTGGGGTGAGATTTATGAGCCTCTAGTCGATGATAAATGGCCACACAACCCCCATTTTGCCGAAAATAGCCATGAATGACCATTTTCAATAATACCGAAGGCTAACACCTACGGATTTTTGACCAAGAAATGGTCTCCACCATAAATCCAAGAATGTGATCTATGGCAAGGAAACATATGTGGGGTGAGGTGTATGAGCGTCTGGTCGATGATCAATGGCCACACAACCCCCATTTTTGTCGAAAATAGCCATGAACGACCATTTTCAATAATATCGAAGGCTAACACCTACGGATTTTTGACCAAGAAATGGTCTCCACCAGAAATCCAAGAATGTGATCTACGACAAGGAAACATATGTGGGGTGAGGTGTATGAGCCTCTGGTCGACGATCAATGGCCACACAACCCCCATTTTTGTCGAAAATAGCCATGAATGACCATTTTCAAAAATACCAAAGGCTAACACGTACGGATTTTTGACCAAGAAATGGTCTCCACCAGAAATCCAAGAATGTGATCTATGGCAAGGAAACATATGTGGGGTGAGGTGTATGAGCCTCTGGTCGATGATCAATGGCCACACAACCCCCATTTTTGTCGAAAATAGCCATGAATGACCATTTACAATAATACCGAAGGCTAACACCTACGGATTTTTGACCAAGAAATGGTCTCCACCAGAAATCCAAGAATGTGATCTATGGCAAGGAAACATATGTGGGGTGAGGTGTATGAGCCTCTGGTCGATGATCAATGGCCACACAACCCCCATTTTTGTCGAAAATAGCCATGAACGACCATTTTCAATAATACCGAAGGCTAACACGTACGAGTATTTAACCAAGAAATGGTCTCCACCAGAAATCCAAGAATGTGATCTATGGCAAGGAAACATATGTGGGGTGAGGTTTATGAGCCTCTAGTCGATGATAAATGGCCACACAACCCCCATTTTTTATGAAAATAGCCATGAGCGACCTTGAAAATAGCCATGAGCGACCATTTTCAATAATACTAGAGGCTAACACCTACGGATTTTAGGCCAAGAAATGGTCTCCACCAGAAATCCAAGAATGTGATCTACGACAAGGAAACATATGTGGGGTGAGATTTATGAGCCTCTAGTCGATGATAAATGGCCACACAACCCCCATTTTGCCGAAAATAGCCATGAATGACCATTTTCAATAATACCGAAGGCTAACACCTACGGATTTTTGACCAAGAAATGGTCTCCACCATAAATCCAAGAATGTGATCTATGGCAAGGAAACATATGTGGGGTGAGGTGTATGAGCGTCTGGTCGATGATCAATGGCCACACAACCCCCATTTTTGTCGAAAATAGCCATGAACGACCATTTTCAATAATATCGAAGGCTAACACCTACGGATTTTTGACCAAGAAATGGTCTCCACCAGAAATCCAAGAATGTGATCTACGACAAGGAAACATATGTGGGGTGAGGTGTATGAGCCTCTGGTCGACGATCAATGGCCACACAACCCCCATTTTTGTCGAAAATAGCCATGAATGACCATTTTCAAAAATACCAAAGGCTAACACGTACGGATTTTTGACCAAGAAATGGTCTCCACCAGAAATCCAAGAATGTGATCTATGGCAAGGAAACATATGTGGGGTGAGGTGTATGAGCCTCTGGTCGATGATCAATGGCCACACAACCCCCATTTTTGTCGAAAATAGCCATGAATGACCATTTACAATAATACCGAAGGCTAACACCTACGGATTTTTGACCAAGAAATGGTCTCCACCAGAAATCCAAGAATGTGATCTATGGCAAGGAAACATATGTGGGGTGAGGTGTATGAGCCTCTGGTCGATGATCAATGGCCACACAACCCCCATTTTTGTCGAAAATAGCCATGAACGACCATTTTCAATAATACCGAAGGCTAACACGTACGAGTTTTTGACCAAGAAATGGTCTCCACCAAAAATCCAAGAATGTGATCTATGGCAAGGAAACATATGTGTAGTGAGGTGTACGAGCCTCTGGTCGATGATCAATGGCCACACAACCCCCATTTTTGTCGAAAATAGCCATGAATGACCATTTTCAATAATACCGAAGGCTAACACCTACGGATTTTTGACCAAGAAATGGTCTCCACCAGAAATCCAAGAATGTGATCTATGGCAAGGAAACATATGTGGGGTGAGGTGTACGAGCCTCTGGTCGATGATCAATGGCCACAGAACCCCCATTTTGCCGAAAATAGCCATGAACGACCATTTTCAATAATACCGAAGGCTAACACGTACGAGTTTTTGACCAAGAAATGGTCTCCACCAAAAATCCAAGAATGTGATCTATGGCAAGGAAACATATGTGTAGTGAGGTGTACGAGCCTTTGGTTGATGATCAATGGCCACACAACCCCCATTTTTGTCGAAAATAGCCATGAATGACCATTTTCAATAATACCGAAGGCTAACACCTACGGATTTTTGACCAAGAAATGGTCTCCACCAGAAATCCAAGAATGTGATCTATGGCAAGGAAACATATGTGGGGTGAGGTGTACGAGCCTCTGGTCGATGATCAATGGCCACACAACCCCCATTTTGCCGAAAATAGCCATGAACGACCATTTTCAATAATACCGAAGGCTAACACGTACGAGTTTTTAACCAAGAAATGGTCTCCACCAGAAATCCAAGAATGTGATCTATGGCAAGGAAACATATGTGGGGTGAGGTTTATGAGCTTCTAGTCGATGATAAATGGCCACACAACCCCCATTTTTTATGAAAATAGCCATGAGCGACCATTTTCAATAATACAAGAGGCTAACACCTACGGATTTTAGACCAAGAAATGGTCTCCACCAGAAATCCAAGAATGTGATCTATGGCAAGGAAACATATGTGGGGTGAGGTGTACGAGCCTCTGGTCGATGATCAATGGCCACACAACCCCCATTTTGCCGAAAATAGCCATGAACGACCATTTTCAATAATACCGAAGGCTAACACGTACGAGTTTTTAACCAAGAAATGGTCTCCACCAGAAATCCAAGAATGTGATCTATGGCAAGGAAACATATGTGGGGTGAGATTTATGAGCTTCTAGTCGATGATAAATGGCCACACAACCCCCATTTTTTATGAAAATAGCCATGAGCGACCATTTTCAATAATACAAGAGGCTAACACCTACGGATTTTAGACCAAGAAATGGTCTCCACCAGAAATCCAAGAATGTGATCTATGGCAAGGAAACATATGTGGGGTGAGATCTATGAGCGTCTGGTCGATGATCAATGGCCACACAACCCCCATTTTTGTCGAAAATAGCCATGAACGACCATTTTCAATAATACTGAAGGCTAACACCTACGGATTTTTGACCAAGAAATGGTCTCCACCAGAAATCCAAGAATGTGATCTATGGCAAGGAAACATATGTGGGGTGAGGTGTATGAGCCTCTGGTCGACGATCAATGGCCACACAACCCTAATTTTTGTCGAAAATAGCCATGAACGACCATTTTCAATGACACTGAAGGCTAACACCTACGGATTTTTGACCAAGAAATGGTCCCACCAGAAATCCAAGAATGTGATCTACGACAAGGAAACATATGTGGGGTGAGGTGTATGAGCCTCTGGTCGACGATCAATGGCCACACAACCCCCATTTTGCCAAAAATAGCCATGAATGACCATTTTCAATAATATCGAAGGCTAACACCTACAGATTTTTGACCAAGAAATGGTCTCCACCAGAAATCCAAGAATGTGATCTACGACAAGGAAACATATGTGGGGTGAGGTGTATGAGCCTCTGGTCGACGATCAATGGCCACACAACCCCCATTTTGCCGAAAATAGCCATGAATGACCATTTTCAATAATACCGAAGGCTAACACGTACGAGTTTTTAACCAAGAAATGGTTTCCACTAGAAATCCAAGAATGTAATCTATGGCAAGGAAACATATGTGGGGTGAGGTTTATGAGCCTCTAGTCGATGATAAATGGCCACACAACCCCCATTTTTTTTATGAAAATAGCCATGAGCGACCTTGAAAATAGCCATGAGCGACCATTTTCAATAATACTAGAGGCTAACACCTACGGATTTTAGACCAAGAAATGGTCTCGACCAGAAATCCAAGAATGTGATCTATGGCAAGGAAACATATGTGGGGTGAGGTGTATGAGCGTCTGGTCGATGATCAATGGCCACACAACCCCCATTTTTGTCGAAAATAGCCATGAACGACCATTTTCAATAATACCGAAGGCTAACACGTACGAGGTTTTAACCAAGAAATGGTTTCCACCAGAAATCCAAGAATGTAATCTATGGCAAGGAAGCATATGTGGGGTGAGGTGTATGAGCCTCTGGTCGATGATCAATGGCCACACAACCCCCATTTTTGTCGAAAATAGCCATAAGCGACCATTTTCAATAATACCGAAGGCTAACACCTACGGATTTTAGGCCAAGAAATGGTCTCCACCAGAAATCCAAGAATGTGATATATGGCAAGGAAACATATGTGGGGTGAGGTGTATGAGCCTCTGGTCGATGATCAATGGCCACACAACCCCCATTTATGTCGAAAATAGCCATGAACGACCATTTTCAATAATACCGAAGGCTAACACGTACGAGTTTTTGACCAAGAAATGGTCTCCACCAAAAATCCAAGAATGTGATCTATGGCAAGGAAACATATGTGGGGTGAGATTTATGAGCCTCTAGTCGATGATAAATGGCCACACAACCCCCATTTTTTATGAAAATAGCCATGAGCGACCATTTTCAATAATACTAGAGGCTAAGACCTACTGATTTTTGACCAAGAAATGGTCTCCACCAGAAATCCAAGAATGTGATCTATGGCAAGGAAACATATGTGGGGTGAGGTGTATGAGCCTCTGATCGATGATCAATGGCCACACAACCCCCATTTTGCCGAAAATAGCCATGAATGACCATTTTCAATAATACCGAAGGCTAACACGTACGAGTTTTTAACCAAGAAATGGTTTCCACCAGAAATCCAAGAATGTGATCTATGGCAAGGAAACATATGTGGGGTGAGGTGTACGAGCCTCTGGTCGATGATCAATGGCCACACAACCCCCATTTTTATGAAAATAGCCATGAGCGACCATTTTCAATAATACTAGAGGCTAAGACCTACGGATTTTAGACCAAGAAATGGTCTCCACCAGAAATCCAAGAATGTGATCTATGGCAAGGAAACATATGTGGGGTGAGGTGTATGAGCGTCTGGTCGATGATCAATGGTGTGGCCATTGATCATCGACCAGAGGCTCATACACCTCACCCCACATATGTTTCCTTGCCATAGATCACATTCTTGGATTTCTGGTGGAGACCATTTCTTGGTCAAAAATCCGTAGGTGTTAGCCTTCGGTATTATTGTAAATGGTCATTCATGGCTATTTTCGACAAAAATGGGGGTTGTGTGGCCATTGATCATCGACCAGATGCTCATACACCTCACCCCACATATGTTTCCTTGCCATAGATCACATTCTTGGATTTCTGGTGGAGACCATTTCTTGGTTAAAAACTCGTACGTGTTAGCCTTCGGTATTATTGAAAATGGTCGTTCATGGCTATTTTCGGCAAAATGGTGGTTGTGTGGCCATTGATCATCGACTAGAGGCTCGTACACCTCACCCCACATATGTTTCCTTGCCATAGATCACATTCTTGGATTTCTGGTGGAGACCATTTCTTGGTTAAAAACTCGTACGTGTTAGCCTTCGGTATTATTGAAAATGGTCGTTCATGGCTATTTTCGGCAAAATGGGGGTTGTGTGGCCATTCATCATCGACCAGAGGCTCATAAACCTCACCCCACATATGTTTCCTTGCCATAGATTACATTCTTGGATTTCTGGTGGAAACCATTTCTTGGTTAAAAACTCGTACGTGTTAGCCTTCGGTATTATTGAAAATGGTCATTCATGGCTATTTTCGGCAAAATGGGGGTTGTGTGGCCATTGATCATCGACCAGAGGCTCGTACACCTCACCCCACATATGTTTCCTTGCCATAGATCACATTCTTGGATTTCTGGTGGAGACCATTTCTTGGTCAAAAATCCGTACGTGTTAGCCTTTGGTATTTTTGAAAATGGTCATTCATGGCTATTTTCGACAAAAATGGGGGTTGTGTGGCCATTGATCATCGACTAGAGGCTCATACACCTCACCCCACATATGTTTCCTTGCCATAGATCACATTCTTGGATTTCTGGTGGAGACCATTTCTTGGTCAAAAATCCGTAGGTGTTAGCCTTCGGTATTATTGAAAATGGTCATTCATGGCTATTTTCGACAAAAATGGGGGTTGTGTGGCCATTGATCAGCGACCAGATGCTCATACACCTCACCCCACATATGTTTCCTTGCCATAGATCACATTCTTGGATTTCTGGTGGAGACCATTTCTTGGTCTAAAATCCGTAGGTGTTAGCCTCTAGTATTATTGAAAATGGTCGCTCATGGCTATTCTCAAGGTCGCTCATGGCTATTTTCATAAAAAATGGGGGTTGTGTGGCCATTTATCATCGACTAGAGGCTCATAAACCTCACCCCACATATGTTTCCTTGCCATAGATTACATTCTTGGATTTCTGGTGGAGACCATTTCTTGGTTAAAAACTCGTACGTGTTAGCCTTCGGTATTATTGAAAATGGTCATTCATCGCTATTTTCGGCAAAATGGGGGTTGTGTGGCCATTGATCGTCGACCAGAGGCTCATACACCTCACCCCACATATGTTTCCTTGCCATAGATCACATTCTTGGATTTCTGGTGGAGACCATTTCTTGGTCAAAAATCCGTAGGTGTATTATTGTAAATGGTCATTCATGGCTATTTTCGACAAAAATGGGGGTTGTGTGGCCATTGATCATCGACCAGATGCTCATACACCTCACCCCACATATGTTTCCTTGCCATAGATCACATTCTTGGATTTCTGGTGGAGACCATTTCTTGGTTAAAAACTCGTACGTGTTAGCCTTCGGTATTATTGAAAATGGTCGTTCATGGCTATTTTCGGCAAAATGGTGGTTGTGTGGCCATTGATCATCGACTAGAGGCTCGTACACCTCACCCCACATATGTTTCCTTGCCATAGATCACATTCTTGGATTTCTGGTGGAGACCATTTCTTGGTTAAAAACTCGTACGTGTTAGCCTTCGGTATTATTGAAAATGGTCGTTCATGGCTATTTTCGGCAAAATGGGGGTTGTGTGGCCATTCATCATCGACCAGAGGCTCATAAACCTCACCCCACATATGTTTCCTTGCCATAGATTACATTCTTGGATTTCTGGTGGAAACCATTTCTTGGTTAAAAACTCGTACGTGTTAGCCTTCGGTATTATTGAAAATGGTCATTCATGGCTATTTTCGGCAAAATGGGGGTTGTGTGGCCATTGATCATCGACCAGAGGCTCGTACACCTCACCCCACATATGTTTCCTTGCCATAGATCACATTCTTGGATTTCTGGTGGAGACCATTTCTTGGTCAAAAATCCGTACGTGTTAGCCTTTGGTATTTTTGAAAATGGTCATTCATGGCTATTTTCGACAAAAATGGGGGTTGTGTGGCCATTGATCATCGACTAGAGGCTCATACACCTCACCCCACATATGTTTCCTTGCCATAGATCACATTCTTGGATTTCTGGTGGAGACCATTTCTTGGTCAAAAATCCGTAGGTGTTAGCCTTCGGTATTATTGAAAATGGTCATTCATGGCTATTTTCGACAAAAATGGGGGTTGTGTGGCCATTGATCAGCGACCAGATGCTCATACACCTCACCCCACATATGTTTCCTTGCCATAGATCACATTCTTGGATTTCTGGTGGAGACCATTTCTTGGTCTAAAATCCGTAGGTGTTAGCCTCTAGTATTATTGAAAATGGTCGCTCATGGCTATTCTCAAGGTCGCTCATGGCTATTTTCATAAAAAATGGGGGTTGTGTGGCCATTTATCATCGACTAGAGGCTCATAAACCTCACCCCACATATGTTTCCTTGCCATAGATTACATTCTTGGATTTCTGGTGGAGACCATTTCTTGGTTAAAAACTCATACGTGTTAGCCTTCGGTATTATTGAAAATGGTCATTCATCGCTATTTTCGGCAAAATGGGGGTTGTGTGGCCATTGATCGTCGACCAGAGGCTCATACACCTCACCCCACATATGTTTCCTTGCCATAGATCACATTCTTGGATTTCTGGTGGAGACCATTTCTTGGTCAAAAATCCGTAGGTGTTAGCCTTCGGTATTATTGTAAATGGTCATTCATGGCTATTTTCGACAAAAATGGGGGTTGTGTGGCCATTGATCATCGACCAGATGCTCATACACCTCACCCCACATATGTTTCCTTGCCATAGATCACATTCTTGGATTTCTGGTGGAGACCATTTCTTGGTTAAAAACTCGTACGTGTTAGCCTTCGGTATTATTGAAAATGGTCGTTCATGGCTATTTTCGGCAAAATGGTGGTTGTGTGGCCATTGATCATCGACTAGAGGCTCGTATACCTCACCCCACATATGTTTCCTTGCCATAGATCACATTCTTGGATTTCTGGTGGAGACCATTTCTTGGTTAAAACTCGTACGTGTTAGCCTTCGGTATTATTGAAAATGGTCGTTCATGGCTATTTTCGGCAAAATGGGGGTTGTGTGGCCATTGATCATCGACCAGAGGCTCGTACACCTCACCCCACATATGTTTCCTTGCCATAGATCACATTCTTGGATTTCTGGTGGAGACCATTTCTTGGTCAAAAATCCGTACGTGTTAGCCTTTGGTATTTTTGAAAATGGTCATTCATGGCTATTTTCGACAAAAATGGGGGTTGTGTGGCCATTGATCATCGACTAGAGGCTCATACACCTCACCCCACATATGTTTCCTTGCCATAGATCACATTCTTGGATTTCTGGTGGAGACCATTTCTTGGTCAAAAATCCGTAGGTGTTAGCCTTCGGTATTATTGAAAATGGTCATTCATGGCTATTTTCGACAAAAATGGGGGTTGTGTGGCCATTGATCAGCGACCAGATGCTCATACACCTCACCCCACATATGTTTCCTTGCCATAGATCACATTCTTGGATTTCTGGTGGAGACCATTTCTTGGTCTAAAATCCGTAGGTGTTAGCCTCTAGTATTATTGAAAATGGTCGCTCATGGCTATTCTCAAGGTCGCTGATGGCTATTTTCATAAAAAATGGGGGTTGTGTGGCCATTTATCATCGACTAGAGGCTCATAAACCTCACCCCACATATGTTTCCTTGCCATAGATTACATTCTTGGATTTCTGGTGGAGACCATTTCTTGGTTAAAAACTCGTACGTGTTAGCCTTCGGTATTATTGAAAATGGTCATTCATCGCTATTTTCGGCAAAATGGGGGTTGTGTGGCCATTGATCGTCGACCAGAGGCTCATACACCTCACCCCACATATGTTTCCTTGCCATAGATCACATTCTTGGATTTCTGGTGGAGACCATTTCTTGGTCAAAAATCCGTAGGTGTTAGCCTTCGGTATTATTGTAAATGGTCATTCATGGCTATTTTCGACAAAAATGGGGGTTGTGTGGCCATTGATCATCGACCAGATGCTCATACACCTCACCCCACATATGTTTCCTTGCCATAGATCACATTCTTGGATTTCTGGTGGAGACCATTTCTTGGTTAAAAACTCGTACGTGTTAGCCTTCGGTATTATTGAAAATGGTCGTTCATGGCTATTTTCGGCAAAATGGTGGTTGTGTGGCCATTGATCATCGACTAGAGGCTCGTACACCTCACCCCACATATGTTTCCTTGCCATAGATCACATTCTTGGATTTCTGGTGGAGACCATTTCTTGGTTAAAAACTCGTACGTGTTAGCCTTCGGTATTATTGAAAATGGTCGTTCATGGCTATTTTCGGCAAAATGGGGGTTGTGTGGCCATTCATCATCGACCAGAGGCTCATAAACCTCACCCCACATATGTTTCCTTGCCATAGATTACTGTTGGGGGCCTTCGTCCTCCGAAGGTCCTCAAAAACATAATTTGACAATATTTTCCGAGTGGATTATGTGAACAGGTATTTTCGGATCCATAATTATGAATATGGAGCACGGCCAGGACGAAGCCTGAACCAGACGAAGGTCGAGTGTAGCCGAAGCTGTGCGCAGGGAAGCTTCGGCGCGATGGCAGAAGGGGGAACCGACTTAAAGATGAAAAGACTTCGGGGGCCTCGACAGATTTCCATAAGCCGTTAGCAAATGTAATGGGCATGGATGTAATTTTACGTGGGCTGCGTCCCGCGTCTATAAATAGATGAACAGTACTCCCGTACTGTTCACGCTGACTTTACATTTGCTTTTGCGTCACGCCTGTACTTTTTACCTTCTCTCAGGACCGAAGGTACATTTGTAATTTGAAATCATTTCTATTTTCCCATGTTAATAAAATAGAAATGATTCCATGATGATGCTTATATTATATCTCATGCTTTATATGAGTCTTTCGTTATTACCTATTATATTTACGAAGATATGACTCTTATGACCTTCGTCCGAAATTCATTATTTCCCGAAGGGACATAATGCTTCGAAGGACGAAGGACTTTAACATTTAACATTTTTCATGTTGCCTTGTTCTTAACTCGAAGCATTTAAGAACAAGTCACCAACATTGGCGCCCACCTCCGGTGAACTCACTTCCACTTCTTGAGTTTTTCGGCACCTTCGGAAGGCATCAGCTTCGTCATGCCGCCGAAGAAGGCTCCAGCACCAGGGGCTGGCACGCTGCAGCCGCTGGACCCCAATCAAGATGTCCTTTCTCTCAGAGAGGCACGAAGCCAGAAGAGGAAGGCTACCAGTCCAACACATCCGGAGGATGATCTAGATCAGGAAATTCAGAATCTGGAAATCCTTCAGCAACAGGTTCAACGCAGGAAGGAGAAGATGGCCAGGCTAGCTGAACTGCAGAGGCAGATAGATGAAGCCTCTGAAGAAGTTCGTCATCTTGCTCAGGATGAGCAACTCCGAAGGCCTCAGCATCAAGACCTTCATCAGGAGGGCTTTCACAACGAAGATGACTGGTATGACAATTTCCATCATGGGAATTTTGTTTTTGATGATGCTTCTCCCTTGTCCGCTGAGTTGCAGGCTACGCCTTGGCCTCCGTCCTACAAGCCGCCTCAGCTACCCGTATTTGATGGCCATTCTGATCCGAAGCAGTTTTTGATGAGCTACGAAGCAACAGTGTCTTCGTACGGTGGCAATGCTTCAGTCATGGCCAAATCTTTCGTTATGGCTGTCAGAAGTGTTGCTCAAACCTGGTATTCCTCCCTTCGACCAGGAACGATCACTTCATGGCAGAAGCTGAAGGACTTGTTGTTAACCAGCTTTCAAGGATTTCAGACGAAGCCGGTCACTGCTCAGGCTCTGTTCCAGTGCACTCAGGACCCCGAAGAATACCTTCAGGCATATGTCCGAAGGTTTTTGCGTTTGAGGGCACAGGCACCAACGGTGCCCAATGAAATTGTCATTGAGGCCATGATCAAGGGGCTTCGGCCAGGTCCGTCAGCTCAGTACTTCGCCAGGAAGCCTCCTCAAACGCTGGAGAAGCTGCTCCAGAAGATGGATGAATATATTCGAGCTGACAATGATTTTCGCCAAAGAAGGGAGGAGGCCTTCAGATTTTCTGAGATGACCAGGGGCTTCGGAGGAAGATTCTATCCGAGGCATGTCAGATCAATTCATAATTCCAATCAAAATGATGATAAAGGGAGCCAGCAGCAAAGGCCACAGTACTCCTCACAGGCTTCGGGGCAACAGCAAAGCTCCTTCCGACCACCAGCTCCAAGAGGCAGAGGCGCCAGGGGCTTCGGCGGAAGATTCGGGGATCAACCCAGAAGAATATTTTGCTTATTCTGTGGTGAAAACAAAGGTCATACTACCAGGATGTGCCATGTTACCATTCAGAAGCAAAAAGAGATAGCCGAAGCTGCCGCGCAACAGGCTCAGCCGAAGCAGGTTTGTGACGATAAAAAGGGTCTTCGGACTATCCAAAATCCTTCGAAACAATAAAAAGTCGTTCTAAGGAACGCAGAGTAAGTTTGACGAAGTCACAAAAAGTCGTTCCAAGGAGCGCAGTGTAAGTTTTCTGCTCCAAAGACGTTCCTAAGGGAATGCAGAGCTTATACCGCCTAAGTAAAAGGCGAAGAAGCTCCAAAGACGTTCCTAAGGGAATGCAGAGCTTATACCGCCTAAGTAAAAGGCGAAGAAGCTCCAAAGACGTTCCTAAGGGAATGCAGAGCTTATACCGCCTAAGTAAAAGGCGAAGAAGTTCCAAAGACGTTCCTAAGGGGATGCAGAACTTACAGCGAAAAATAAACGCTGTTTCCGCTGAAGTAAAAGGCGAAGAAGCTCCTAAGGGAGGCTTATGATGAAAAAGTCAGTATTGATACAAAAGATTGTGCTCCATCGCAGGAATGTGTGTATCTTCGGCACAAAATGTCATTTTGCATAACATAACATCATCGCATCATTTTGCATAGCATAATCATCATACATCATGCTGCATAAGGCACAAGAAGGGGACATGTTATCGATCTTCGGAAAATACTTTGAAAAAGGGCAAATCATGCCAAGTTACAGGGAGAAACAATACTGATCTTCGGAAGTATGATTTGAAAGAGTAAAAATCGTGGTCACGAGACACAATCTTCATCTTCGAAGTATAGCTTCGGATAATTTTTTACGAAGCTTGGATATTCTTTACGAAGCATGAAAAGAAGGGAAGGTGTTTTTTCGTCAAAGACTCAAAAAAAAAAAGGGTACGTATGTAAGGTTTCATCCATCGTAAAGAATTGAACCATAAAGGAAAATAAAACAAATATATTACATACAGGATTACAAGATATTACACATGTTACATTTAAAATGTTTTTACAAATAGCATCTAGTCTTCCCTAAGTACCACCTCTGCATATTCATTCAGAAGCCGATTGACGACTTTGTCCATAATATCTTCGGCCATCTTTTTAATTTCGTCGTCCCCCTTCGGCTGAGGGCCCGAAGGCGCCACAGTAGGATCTGAAGTAGGACACGACTACATTACTATTACAAATCGCAAACAGATCTTAAAAGCCTAAAGATTACAACACGGTAAAAACTATTATTTAGTACCTAATTGACCTTCGGGCTCTGTACTCTTTTCAGCAGCCTTAGCCACTTCTCTAGCATCATGGATGCCCTTTTCACTTCTCTGAATAATTTCTTTTGCCGTTTTTCGGCCACCGTTGTCCCAAATATCAGTAAAAAACTTTCCACCAATTATGCTAGCTTCGGCCGAAGGATTTTTTGTATCTTCAAAGGACAAAGCAGCTTCGGACTGTGCTAAAATTTTCACATGCTCACAGCCCTTCTTCTCTAAAATGGAGGCAATCCCTCTGGCGCCAGAGAAGGCGCATATATCTCCTCGGCTATTTAAAATTTCTTCGAAGGCTTCAGCTTCGTGGTCAATCCATTCAATGACACTTTCGGGATTGCCCCTCAAAAAATTTTCTTCACTTGAGAACGCGCCGACCTTGGCGAAGCTAGCCTTTAATTTTTTAACACAATCTACAGATTTATTGTAGTATTTCTTTTTGGACGAATGAAGCTCTTCAACAGTCACTTCCAGATGATCTGCCCATTGATCGCTGAGTTCACGCTTTGTTTCTTCAAGTATACGTTCTTCTTTGGCTCTGGCCAGTTGTTTCCGAAGGTCTTCAATTTCGCGTTTTTGAGCTTCAGCTTGACTTTTGAAAGCAGCTTCGTCCTCCTTTATTTTATCTATCAATGAGTACAATATTTTGTCTTTTTCGAGACCTTCGTTCCTCAGTTCAATTACTTCGGAACGAAGGTTGCTCAGGGCTATTGTACAACTTTCGTCTTCAGCATCTTTTTGTGCCCTGAGGGCATTGCTGAGTATCAGGCCCTGCAAATAGGAACATTTCTGTGTCAATAGTTTTAAACAAATGAAAAATTTTGAACTCGACGAAAAATACAAGAGTTCCACTTGTCGTACCTTTAAACTGTTGTAAGCCAGGCTGTCAGCCAGATCGTTCTTTGACAGCACCGAAAGTCCGTCTTCTAAAGTTGGGAATCCGAAGCTTCTACTCATCTCCCGACAGACAGAAATTTCCTTGTTGTCGGGGAGGCAGTACAAGAAGTCTTCTTCTCCACTGCCATTAAATATTAACGCCCCCTTCGGATATTTCAGTTTTTGGGCATAATGCTGGGCCTCTTGTTCTTCTTTTTCTGATAATTTTTTCCCCGAAGCATGACGAAAAATATAATCACGAATTTTGGGGGATGCTTCGGGGGCAGCAACACTAGATTCTTCAATAGTTAGCTTTGTTATTTTCTCTGCCTCACTTTTCAAAGTTTTTGCGGACTCTGAGGGTCCAGCTTCGGCTTCAATCTCTTGCTCTGGAGCTGTAGAACCAGAGATTTCAGCCTTTGTTTCAGGAGTAACAGCAGCTTTCTTCGGAGGTGTGCTCGAAGATTTGATCGTTTCCAATACGTCTAGCACATTAGCCATTCTCTTTCTCTTCGGAGTTGCAGCTGGCACTTTTTCATTTTTTGCTGTCCCAATGATTGATGTAGGACTCAAAATTTCTGATGTTTTGAAGCCCTCAGTTGCTTCTCTTACTTTCTCAATTTTTTCTGTGAGCGGCGCTTCGGTTTTCTCTTTTGTTTCTAACAACAAAACGTTTGATTGTTCTGATTCTATCTTTGGTGGCACTTCGGCCGTTTCTGCGATCTCTGGCAACAAGGCCGGCTCGATTGGTTTTTCAGCTTCGGTGGCTGAAGAAGTTTTCCCGGTAAACTCCGGCACCGAAGCTGGTTCAATATGGCGTGGTCGGTGTGTGAAGACCTTCAACCTTTTTCCTTTTTGTTCTGGCTCGCTAGGAGCGGTTCCAGCTTCTTCTTTTTCAGAGGTTATGTTCTTCCTTTTTTGCCTTCGGATGGGATAACAATAATCAGGGTAGAAGAACCCGATTGCATCAAACACTCGGTTCAGTCTCTTCTTTTTTCGGCCTCCGAAGGCTGCTGATAGTGCAGTATTTTCAGCCTTCGAGAATGCCCCAAGTAATTCATCACTTAATATTTCAATGCTTTTCAGCCAGTCATCATCAGGTTCAATAAATTTATCTGCATATTTGAATGTGTATTTTAATCTGACTAGTCCACCTTCGTCGGACTCTTTAATGGTTTCTTTCGGCATTTCCCACTTTTCTGCAAGTGGCCATATCCTGAAGGCAATGTGCTCCTGGACCAAGTCCCTTGTCCCAATGAAAGAGCAGACTGCGCCGAAGGCTCTTTGGCATTCTTCGGCTGCCTCATCCATTTCAACCTTCGGCCTTCGAAGTCCGAAGCGTTGCCAAATTGGGTACATAATGATACTTTGGACATTATTTTGCGCTGTTAGATCATTTTTCACATAAAACCATTCAGACATCCAGGCTCCGGGCCATCTCTTTCGAAAAGTTGGCACAGGGTAGCTTGACCCGGAGCGGGCGCCGAAGCTGTAGCACCCAAAGTTGTTGTGGTATTGCTCTTTTCCCCAGGGCTTCGTCTCGTACAATAACTCGTGTATGTTGCAGAAGCTTTTAGCGTTTGGTTCCAAACCTTGGCTTCTCGCAGCCCAGACAAAAATCCCCATTCTTATAATAGCTTCGGGAGTGAGTTGATGAAGGTAGATTTGGAATGTTTTCAGTACCTCAACAACAAAATTGCTCAGGGGGAATCGAAGCCCAGCCTTGAGGAGGCTTCGGAAAATCACAACTTCATCTTCTTCAGGGGTGGGAGAAGTCTTTTCCCCGGCATCAGCTCTCACAATAGATATGTCTCGGAAGTATCGCCCCCTCATATTATCAATGTGACTCTGCTTGATGGTTGTTTTCCCAAAAACTGAGTGACTTGGTCGCCACGGTCGATCTTCGGCCTCTTCCCCACTGCTTTCCACATCATAGCTGTCGCTGTCATCAGTATCTTCGGACAAACCTTCGAGAATCTCCTTCGTGATTTTCTCTGTATTAGTCTCTGCCATCGCTATCAGGAACCCCAGATTCTTCTCCTCCTCGAGACTCAGCTTCGTCTCAGCAGGGATCTTCTTGTCTTCAGACATCTTCGGAAACACTAAAAATTGTTCCCGAGGCCGAAGCTTCGAAATCAAAAAGACCAGCAAATCTTAATGAACAAGAGCTAAAAATTTTAGTGGGCCGAAGCAAAAGGCAAGCGTGTGTACCAAATGAATTCACGATGTGTTCTTATTTATACGCCTAGGGCGTTGAAAGTTAAAAGGCCCCGCTTGTCAGTGAATGTTGCTATTCTAGCAAAGGGAAGGTGTTTTTTCGGACCTTCGGCTCAAGGCCTTCGTCCATATCGCAATCTGAATTTATTATTTACAAATTAATATTGCGAGGGGCTACTGTTGGGGGCCTTCGTCCTCCGAAGGTCCTCAAAAACATAATTTGACAATATTTTCCGAGTGGATTATGTGAACAGGTATTTTCGGATCCATAATTATGAATATGGAGCACGGCCAGGACGAAGCCTGAACCAGACGAAGGTCGAGTGTAGCCGAAGCTGTGCGCAGGGAAGCTTCGGCGCGATGGCAGAAGGGGGAACCGACTTAAAGATGAAAAGACTTCGGGGGCCTCGACAGATTTCCATAAGCCGTTAGCAAATGTAATGGGCATGGATGTAATTTTACGTGGGCTGCGTCCCGCGTCTATAAATAGATGAACAGTACTCCCGTACTGTTCACGCTGACTTTACATTTGCTTTTGCGTCACGCCTGTACTTTTTACCTTCTCTCAGGACCGAAGGTACATTTGTAATTTGAAATCATTTCTATTTTCCCATGTTAATAAAATAGAAATGATTCCATGATGATGCTTATATTATATCTCATGCTTTATATGAGTCTTTCGTTATTACCTATTATATTTACGAAGATATGACTCTTATGACCTTCGTCCGAAATTCATTATTTCCCGAAGGGACATAATGCTTCGAAGGACGAAGGACTTTAACATTTAACATTTTTCATGTTGCCTTGTTCTTAACTCGAAGCATTTAAGAACAAGTCACCAACAATTACATTCTTGGATTTCTGGTGGAAACCATTTCTTGGTTAAAAACTCGTACGTGTTAGCCTTCGGTATTATTGAAAATGGTCATTCATGGCTATTTTCGGCAAAATGGGGGTTGTGTGGCCATTGATCATCGACCAGAGGCTCGTACACCTCACCCCACATATGTTTCCTTGCCATAGATCACATTCTTGGATTTCTGGTGGAGACCATTTCTTGGTCAAAAATCCGTACGTGTTAGCCTTTGGTATTTTTGAAAATGGTCATTCATGGCTATTTTCGACAAAAATGGGGGTTGTGTGGCCATTGATCATCGACTAGAGGCTCATACACCTCACCCCACATATGTTTCCTTGCCATAGATCACATTCTTGGATTTCTGGTGGAGACCATTTCTTGGTCAAAAATCCGTAGGTGTTAGCCTTCGGTATTATTGAAAATGGTCATTCATGGCTATTTTCGACAAAAATGGGGGTTGTGTGGCCATTGATCAGCGACCAGATGCTCATACACCTCACCCCACATATGTTTCCTTGCCATAGATCACATTCTTGGATTTCTGGTGGAGACCATTTCTTGGTCTAAAATCCGTAGGTGTTAGCCTCTAGTATTATTGAAAATGGTCGCTCATGGCTATTCTCAAGGTCGCTCATGGCTATTTTCATAAAAAATGGGGGTTGTGTGGCCATTTATCATCGACTAGAGGCTCATAAACCTCACCCCACATATGTTTCCTTGCCATAGATTACATTCTTGGATTTCTGGTGGAGACCATTTCTTGGTTAAAAACTCATACGTGTTAGCCTTCGGTATTATTGAAAATGGTCATTCATCGCTATTTTCGGCAAAATGGGGGTTGTGTGGCCATTGATCGTCGACCAGAGGCTCATACACCTCACCCCACATATGTTTCCTTGCCATAGATCACATTCTTGGATTTCTGGTGGAGACCATTTCTTGGTCAAAAATCCGTAGGTGTTAGCCTTCGGTATTATTGTAAATGGTCATTCATGGCTATTTTCGACAAAAATGGGGGTTGTGTGGCGATTGATCATCGACTGGAGGCTCATACACCTCACCCCACATATGTTTCCTTGCCATAGATCACATTCTTGGATTTCTGGTGGAGACCATTTCTTGGTAAAAAATCCGTAGGTGTTAGCCTTCGGTATTATTGAAAATGGTCGTTCATGGCTATTTTCGACAAAAATTGGGGTTGTGTGGCCATTGATCATCGACCAGACGCTCATACACCTCACCCCACATATGTTTCCTTGCCATAGATCACATTCTTGGATTTCTGGTGGGGACCATTTCTTGGTCTAAAATCCGTAGGTGTTAGCCTCTAGTATTATTGAAAATGGTCGCTCATTAGGGCTATTTTCATAAAAAATGGGGGTTGTGTGGCCATTTATCATCGATTAGAGGCTCATAAACCTCACCCCACATATGTTTCATTGCCATAGATTACATTCTTGGATTTCTAGTGGAAACCATTTCTTGGTTAAAAACTCGTACGTGTTAGCCTTCGGTATTATTGAAAATGGTCATTCATGGCTATTTTCGGCAAAATGGGGGTTGTGTGGCCATTGATCGTCGACCAGAGGCTCATACACCTCACCCCACATATGTTTCCTTGTCGTAGATCACATTCTTGGATTTCTGGTGGAGACCATTTCTTGGTCAAAAATCCGTAGGTGTTAGCCTTCGATATTATTGAAAATGGTCGTTCATGGCTATTTTCGACAAAAATGGAGGTTGTGTGGCCATTGATCATCGACCAGAGGCTCATACACCTCACCCCACATATGTTTCCTTGCCATAGATCACATTCTTGGATTTCTGGTGGAGACCATTTCTTGGTCAAAAATCCGTAGGTGTTAGCCTTCGGTATTATTGAAAATGGTCGTTCATGGCTATTTTCGACAAAAATGGGGGTTGTGTGGCCATTGATCATCGACCGGACGCTCATACACCTCACCCCACATATGTTTCCTTGCCATAGATCACATTCTTGGATTTCTGGTGGAGACCATTTCTTGGTCTAAAATCCGTAGGTGTTAGCCTCTAGTATTATTGAAAATGGTCGCTCATGGCTATTTTCATAAAAAATGGGGGTTGTGTGGCCATTTATCATCGACTAGAGGCTCATAAACCTCACCCCACATATGTTTCCTTGCCATAGATTACATTCTTGGATTTCTGGTGGAAACCATTTCTTGGTTAAAAACTCGTACGTGTTAGCCTTCGGTATTATTGAAAATGGTCATTCATGGCTATTTTCGGCAAAATGGGGGTTGTGTGGCCAGTTGATCGTCGACCAGAGGCTCATACACCTCACCCCACATATGTTTCCTTGTCGTAGATCACATTCTTGGATTTCTGGTGGAGTCCATTTCTTGGTCCAAAATCCGTAGGTGTTAGCCTTCGATATTATTGAAAATGGTCATTCATGGCTATTTTCGGCAAAATGGGGGTTGTGTGGCCATTGATCGTCGACCAGAGGCTCATACACCTCACCCCACATATGTTTCCTTGTCGTAGATCACATTCTTGGATTTCTGGTGGAGACCATTTCTTGGTCAAAAATCCGTAGGTGTTAGCCTTCGATATTATTGAAAATGGTCGTTCATGGCTATTTTCGACAAAAATGGGGGTTATGTGGCCATTGATCATCGACCAGAGGCTCATACACCTCACCCCACATATGTTTCCTTGCCATAGATCACATTCTTGGATTTCTGGTGGAGACCATTTCTTGGTCAAAAATCCGTAGGTGTTAGCCTTCGGTATTATTGAAAATCGGTCGTTCATGGCTATTTTCGACAAAAATGGGGGTTGTGTGGCCATTGATCATCGACCAGACGCTCATACACCTCACCCCACATATGTTTCCTTGCCATAGATCACATTCTTGGATTTCTGGTGGAGACCATTTCTTGGTCTAAAATCCGTAGGTGTTAGCCTCTAGTATTATTGAAAATGGTCGCTCATGGCTATTTTCAAGGTCGCTCATGGCTATTTTCATAAAAAATGGGGGTTGTGTGGCCATTGATCGTCGACCAGAGGCTCATACACCTCACCCCACATATGTTTCCTTGCCATAGATCACATTCTTGGATTTCTGGTGGAGACCATTTCTTGGTCAAAAATCCGTAGGTGTTAGCCTTCGGTATTATTGAAAATGGTCGTTCCTGGCTATTTTCGACAAAAATGGGGGTTGTGTGGCCATTGATCATCGACCAGACGCTCATACACCTCACCCCACATATGTTTCCTTGCCATAGATCACATTCTTGGATTTCTGGTGGAGACCATTTCTTGGTCTAAAATCCGTAGGTGTTAGCCTCTAGTATTATTGAAAATGGTCGCTCATGGCTATTTTCAAGGTCGCTCATGGCTATTTTCATAAAAATGGGGGTTGTGTGGCCATTTATCATCGACTAGAGGCTCATAAACCTCACCCCACATATGTTTCCTTGCCATAGATTACATTCTTGGATTTCTGGTGGAAACCATTTCTTGGTTAAAAACTCGTACGTGTTAGCCTTCGGTATTATTGAAAATGGTCATTCATGGCTATTTTTGGCAAAATGGGGGTTGTGTGGCCATTGATCATCGACCAGAGGCTCGTACACCTCACCCCACATATGTTTCCTTGCCATAGATCACATTATTGGATTTCTGGTGGAGACCATTTCTTGGTCAAAAATCCGTACGTGTTAGCCTTTGGTATTTTTGAAAATGATCATTCATGGCTATTTTCGACAAAAATGGGGGTTGTGTGGCCATTGATCATCGACTAGAGGCTCATACACCTCACCCCACATATGTTTCCTTGCCATAGATCACATTCTTGGATTTCTGGTGGAGACCATTTCTTGGTCAAAAATCCGTAGGTGTTAGCCTTCGGTATTATTGAAAATGGTCGTTCATGGCTATTTTCGACAAAAATGGGGGTTGTGTGGCCATTGATCATCGACCAGACGCTCATACACCTCACCCCACATATGTTTCCTTGCCATAGATCACATTCTTGGATTTCTGGTGGAGACCATTTCTTGGTCTAAAATCCGTAGGTGTTAGCCTCTAGTATTATTGAAAATGGTCGCTCATGGCTATTTTCAAGGTCGCTCATGGCTATTTTCATAAAAAATGGGGGTTGTGTGGCCATTTATCATCGACTAGAGGCTCATAAACCTCACCCCACATATGTTTCCTTGCCATAGATTACATTCTTGGATTTCTGGTGGAAACCATTTCTTGGTTAAAAACTCGTACGTGTTAGCCTTCGGTATTATTGAAAATGGTCATTCATGGCTATTTTTGGCAAAATGGGGGTTGTGTGGCCATTGATCATCGACCAGAGGCTCGTACACCTCACCCCACATATGTTTCCTTGCCATAGATCACATTATTGGATTTCTGGTGGAGACCATTTCTTGGTCAAAAATCCGTACGTGTTAGCCTTTGGTATTTTTGAAAATGATCATTCATGGCTATTTTCGACAAAAATGGGGGTTGTGTGGCCATTGATCATCGACTAGAGGCTCATACACCTCACCCCACATATGTTTCCTTGCCATAGATCACATTCTTGGATTTCTGGTGGAGACCATTTCTTGGTCAAAAATCCGTAGGTGTTAGCCTTCGGTATTATTGAAAATGGTCATTCATGGCTATTTTCGACAAAAATGGGGGTTGTGTGGCCATTGATCATCGACCAGACGCTCATACACCTCACCCCACATATGTTTCCTTGCCATAGATCACATTCTTGGATTTCTGGTGGAGACCATTTCTTGGTCTAAAATCCGTAGGTGTTAGCCTCTAGTATTATTGAAAATGGTCGCTCATGGCTATTTTCAAGGTCGCTCATGGCTATTTTCATAAAAAATGGAGCTTGTGTGGCCATTTATCATCGACTAGAGGCTCATAAACCTCACCCCACATATAATTCCTTGCCATAGATTACATTCTTGGATTTCTGGTGGAGACCATTTCTTGGTTAAAAACTCGTACGTGTTAGCCTTCGGTATTATTGAAAATGGTCATTCATGGCTATTTTCGGCAAAATGGGGGTTGTGTGGCCATTGATCGTCGACCAGAGGCTCATACACCTCACCCCACATATGTTTCCTTGCCATAGATCATATTCTTGGATTTCTGGTGGAGACCATTTCTTGGTCAAAAATCCGTAGGTGTTAGCCTTCGGTATTATTGTAAATGGTCATTCATGGCTATTTTCGACAAAAATGGGGGTTGTGTGGCCATTGATCATCGACCAGAGGCTCATACACCTCACTACACATATGTTTCCTTGCCATAGATCACATTCTTGGATTTATTGTGGAGACCATTTCTTGGTCAAAAATCCGTAGGTGTTAGCCTTCAATGTCATTGAAAATGGTCGTTCATGGCTATTTTCGACAAAAATTAGGGTTGTGTGGCCATTGATCGTCGACCAGAGGCTCATACACCTCACCCCACATATGTTTCCTTGCCATAGATCACATTCTTGGATTTCTGGTGGAGACCATTTCTTGGTCAAAAATCCGTAGGTGTTAGCCTTCGGTATTATTGAAAATGGTCGTTCATGGCTATTTTCGACAAAAATGGGGGTTGTGTGGCCATTGATCATCGACCAGACGCTCATACACCTCACCCCACATATGTTTCCTTGCCATAGATCACATTCTTGGATTTCTGGTGGAGACCATTTCTTGGTTAAAAACTCGTAGGTGTTAGCCTTCGGTATTATTGAAAATGGTCATTCATGGCTATTTTCGGCAAAATGGGGGTTGTGTGGCCATTGATCATCGACCGGAGGCTCGTACACCTCACCCCACATATGTTTCCTTGCCATAGATCACATTCTTGGATTTCTGGTGGAGACCATTTCTTGGTTAAAAATCCGTACGTGTTAGCCTTTGGTATTTTTGAAAATTGTCATTCATGGCTATTTTCGACAAAAATGGGGGTTGTGTGGCCATTGATCATCGACTAGAGGCTCATACACCTCACCCCACATATGTTTCCTTGCCATAGATCACATTCTTGGATTTCTGGTGGAGACCATTTCTTGGTAAAAAATCCGTAGGTGTTAGCCTTCGGTATTATTGAAAATGGTCGTTCATGGCTATTTTCGACAAAAATGGGGGTTGTGTGGCCATTGATCATCGACCAGACGCTCATACACCTCACCCCACATATGTTTCCTTGCCATAGATCACATTCTTGGATTTCTGGTGGAGACCATTTCTTGGTCTAAAATCCGTAGATGTTAGCCTCTAGTATTATTGAAAATGGTCGCTCATGGCTATTTTCAAGGTCGCTCATGGCTATTTTCATAAAAAATGGGGGTTGTGTGGCCATTTATCAGCGACTAGAGGCTCATAAACCTCACCCCACATATGTTTCATTGCCATAGATTACATTCTTGGATTTCTGGTGGAAACCATTTCTTGGTTAAAAACTCATACGTGTTAGCCTTCGGTATTATTGAAAATGGTCATTCATGGCTATTTTCGGCAAAATGGGGGTTGTGTGGCCATTGATCGTCGACCAGAGGCTCATACACCTCACCCCACATATGTTTCCTTGTCGTAGATCACATTCTTGGATTTCTGGTGGAGACCATTTCTTGGTCAAAAATCCGTAGGTGTTAGCCTTCGATATTATTGAAAATGGTCATTCATGGCTATTTTCGGCAAAATGGGGGTTGTGTGGCCATTGATCGTCGACCAGAGGCTCATACACCTCACCCCACATATGTTTCCTTGCCATAGATCACATTCTTGGATTTCTGGTGGAGACCATTTCTTGGTCTAAAATCCGTAGGTGTTAGCCTCTAGTATTATTGAAAATGGTCGCTCATGGCTATTTTCAAGGTCGCTCATGGCTATTTTCATAAAAAATGGGGGTTGTGTGGCCATTTATCATCGACTAGAGGCTCATAAACCTCACCCCACATATGTTTCCTTGCCATAGATTACATTCTTGGATTTCTGGTGGAAACCATTTCTTGGTTAAAAACTCGTACGTGTTAGCCTTCGGTATTATTGAAAATGGTCATTCATGGCTATTTTTGGCAAAATGGGGGTTGTGTGGCCATTGATCATCGACCAGAGGCTCGTACACCTCACCCCACATATGTTTCCTTGCCATAGATCACATTATTGGATTTCTGGTGGAGACCATTTCTTGGTCAAAAATCCGTACGTGTTAGCCTTTGGTATTTTTGAAAATGATCATTCATGGCTATTTTCGACAAAAATGGGGGTTGTGTGGCCATTGATCATCGACTAGAGGCTCATACACCTCACCCCACATATGTTTCCTTGCCATAGATCACATTCTTGGATTTCTGGTGGAGACCATTTCTTGGTCAAAAATCCGTAGGTGTTAGCCTTCGGTATTATTGAAAATGGTCATTCATGGCTATTTTCGACAAAAATGGGGGTTGTGTGGCCATTGATCATCGACCAGACGCTCATACACCTCACCCCACATATGTTTCCTTGCCATAGATCACATTCTTGGATTTCTGGTGGAGACCATTTCTTGGTCTAAAATCCGTAGGTGTTAGCCTCTAGTATTATTGAAAATGGTCGCTCATGGCTATTTTCAAGGTCGCTCATGGCTATTTTCATAAAAAATGGAGCTTGTGTGGCCATTTATCATCGACTAGAGGCTCATAAACCTCACCCCACATATAATTCCTTGCCATAGATTACATTCTTGGATTTCTGGTGGAGACCATTTCTTGGTTAAAAACTCGTACGTGTTAGCCTTTGGTATTATTGAAAATGGTCATTCATGGCTATTTTCGGCAAAATGGGGGTTGTGTGGCCATTGATCGTCGACCAGAGGCTCATACACCTCACCCCACATATGTTTCCTTGCCATAGATCATATTCTTGGATTTCTGGTGGAGACCATTTCTTGGTCAAAAATCCGTAGGTGTTAGCCTTTGGTATTATTGTAAATGGTCATTCATGGCTATTTTCGACAAAAATGGGGGTTGTGTGGCCATTGATCATCGACCAGAGGCTCATACACCTCACTACACATATGTTTCCTTGCCATAGATCACATTCTTGGATTTATTGTGGAGACCATTTCTTGGTCAAAAATCCGTAGGTGTTAGCCTTCAATGTCATTGAAAATGGTCGTTCATGGCTATTTTCGACAAAAATTAGGGTTGTGTGGCCATTGATCGTCGACTAGAGGCTCATACACCTCACCCCACATATGTTTCCTTGCCATAGATCACATTCTTGGATTTCTGGTGGAGACCATTTCTTGGTCAAAAATCCGTAGGTGTTAGCCTTCGGTATTATTGAAAATGGTCGTTCATGGCTATTTTCGACAAAAATGGGGGTTGTGTGGCCATTGATCATCGACCAGACGCTCATACACCTCACCCCACATATGTTTCCTTGCCATAGATCACATTCTTGGATTTCTGGTGGAGACCATTTCTTGGTTAAAAACTCGTAGGTGTTAGCCTTCGGTATTATTGAAAATGGTCATTCATGGCTATTTTCGGCAAAATGGGGGTTGTGTGGCCATTGATCATCGACCGGAGGCTCGTACACCTCACCCCACATATGTTTCCTTGCCATAGATCACATTCTTGGATTTCTGGTGGAGACCATTTCTTGGTTAAAAATCCGTACGTGTTAGCCTTTGGTATTTTTGAAAATTGTCATTCATGGCTATTTTCGACAAAAATGGGGGTTGTGTGGCCATTGATCATCGACTAGAGGCTCATACACCTCACCCCACATATGTTTCCTTGCCATAGATCACATTCTTGGATTTCTGGTGGAGACCATTTCTTGGTAAAAAATCCGTAGGTGTTAGCCTTCGGTATTATTGAAAATGGTCGTTCATGGCTATTTTCGACAAAAATGGGGGTTGTGTGGCCATTGATCATCGACCAGACGCTCATACACCTCACCCCACATATGTTTCCTTGCCATAGATCACATTCTTGGATTTCTGGTGGAGACCATTTCTTGGTCTAAAATCCGTAGATGTTAGCCTCTAGTATTATTGAAAATGGTCGCTCATGGCTATTTTCAAGGTCGCTCATGGCTATTTTCATAAAAAATGGGGGTTGTGTGGCCATTTATCAGCGACTAGAGGCTCATAAACCTCACCCCACATATGTTTCATTGCCATAGATTACATTCTTGGATTTCTGGTGGAAACCATTTCTTGGTTAAAAACTCGTACGTGTTAGCCTTCGGTATTATTGAAAATGGTCATTCATGGCTATTTTCGGCAAAATGGGGGTTGTGTGGCCATTGATCGTCGACCAGAGGCTCATACACCTCACCCCACATATGTTTCCTTGTCGTAGATCACATTCTTGGATTTCTGGTGGAGACCATTTCTTGGTCAAAAATCCGTAGGTGTTAGCCTTCGATATTATTGAAAATGGTCATTCATGGCTATTTTCGGCAAAATGGGGGTTGTGTGGCCATTGATCGTCGACCAGAGGCTCATACACCTCACCCCACATATGTTTCCTTGTCGTAGATCACATTCTTGGATTTCTGGTGGAGACCATTTCTTGGTCAAAAATCAGTAGGTGTTAGCCTTCGATATTATTGAAAATGGTCGTTCATGGCTATTTTCGACAAAAATGGAGGTTGTGTGGCCATTGATCATCGACCAGAGGCTCATACACCTCACCCCACATATGTTTCCTTGCCATAGATCACATTCTTGGATTTCTGGTGGAGACCATTTCTCGGTCAAAAATCCGTAGGTGTTAGCCTTCGGTATTATTGAAAATGGTCGTTCATGGCTATTTTCGACAAAAATGGGGGTTGTGTGGCCATTGATCATCGACCAGACGCTCATACACCTCACCCCACATATGTTTCCTTGCCATAGATCACATTCTTGGATTTCTGGTGGAGACCATTTCTTGGTTAAAATCAGTAGGTGTTAGCCTTCGATATTATTGAAAATGGTCGTTCATGGCTATTTTCGACAAAAATGGAGGTTGTGTGGCCATTGATCATCGACCAGAGGCTCATACACCTCACCCCACATATGTTTCCTTGCCATAGATCACATTCTTGGATTTCTGGTGGAGACCATTTCTTGGTCAAAAATCCGTAGGTGTTAGCCTTCGGTATTATTGAAAATGGTCGTTCATGGCTATTTTCGACAAAAATGGGGGTTGTGTGGCCATTGATCATCGACCAGACGCTCATACACCTCACCCCACATATGTTTCCTTGCCATAGATCACATTCTTGGATTTCTGGTGGAGACCATTTCTTGGTCTAAAATCCGTAGGTGTTAGCCTCTAGTATTATTGAAAATGGTCGCTCATGGATATTTTCAAGGTCGCTCATGGCTATTTTCATAAAAAATGGGGGTTGTGTGGCCATTTATCATCGACTAGAGGCTCATAAACCTCACCCCACATATGTTTCCTTGCCATAGATTACATTCTTGGATTTCTGGTGGAAACCATTTCTTGGTTAAAAACTCGTACGTGTTAGCCTTCGGTATTATTGAAAATGGTCATTCATGGCTATTTTCGGCAAAATGGGGGTTGTGTGGCCATTGATCGTCGACCAGAGGCTCATAAACCTCACCCCACATATGTTTCCTTGTCGTAGATCACATTCTTGGATTTCTGGTGGAGACCATTTCTTGGTCAAAAATCCGTAGGTGTTAGCCTTCGATATTATTGAAAATGGTCATTCATGGCTATTTTCGGCAAAATGGGGGTTGTGTGGCCATTGATCGTCGACCAGAGGCTCATACACCTCACCCCACATATGTTTCCTTGTCGTAGATCACATTCTTGGATTTCTGGTGGAGACCATTTCTTGGTCAAAAATCCGTAGGTGTTAGCCTTCGATATTATTGAAAATGGTCGTTCATGGCTATTTTCGACAAAAATGGGGGTTGTGTGGCCATTGATCATCGACCAGAGGCTCATACACCTCACCCCACATATGTTTCCTTGCCATAGATCACATTCTTGGATTTCTGGTGGAGACCATTTCTTGGTCAAAAATCCGTAGGTGTTAGCCTTCGGTATTATTGAAAATGGTCGTTCATGGCTATTTTCGACAAAAATGGGGGTTGTGTGGCCATTGATCATCGACCAGACGCTCATACACCTCACCCCACATATGTTTCCTTGCCATAGATCACATTCTTGGATTTCTTGTGGAGACCATTTCTTGGTCTAAAATCCGTAGGTGTTAGCCTCTAGTATTATTGAAAATGGTCGCTCATGGCTATTTTCAAGGTCGCTCATGGCTATTTTCATAAAAAATGGGGGTTGTGTGGCCATTGATCGTCGACCAGAGGCTCATACACCTCACCCCACATATGTTTCCTTGCCATAGATCACATTCTTGGATTTCTGGTGGAGACCATTTCTTGGTCAAAATTCCGTAGGTGTTAGCCTTCGGTATTATTGAAAATGGTCGTTCATGGCTATTTTCGACAAAAATGGGGGTTGTGTGGCCATTGATCATCGACCAGACGCTCATACACCTCACCCCACATATGTTTCCTTGCCATAGATCACATTCTTGGATTTCTGGTGGAGACCATTTCTTGGTCTAAAATCCGTAGGTGTTAGCCTCTAGTATTATTGAAAATGGTCGCTCATGGCTATTTTCAAGGTCGCTCATGGCTATTTTCATAAAAAATGGGGGTTGTGTGGCCATTTATCATCGACTAGAGGCTCATAAACCTCACCCCACATATGTTTCCTTGCCATAGATTACATTCTTGGATTTCTGGTGGAAACCATTTCTTGGTTAAAAACTCGTACGTGTTAGCCTTCGGTATTATTGAAAATGGTCATTCATGGCTATTTTCGGCAAAATGGGGGTTGTGTGGCCATTGATCATCGACCAGAGGCTCATACACCTCACCCCACATATGTTTCCTTGTCGTAGATCACATTCTTGGATTTCTGGTGGAGACCATTTCTTGGTCAAAAATCCATAGGTGTTAGCCTTCGATATTATTGAAAATGGTCGTTCATGGCTATTTTCGACAAAAATGGGGGTTGTGTGGCCATTGATTATCGACCAGAGGCTCATACACCTCACCCCACATATGTTTCCTTGCCATAGATCACATTCTTGGATTTCTGGTGGAGACCATTTCTTGGTCAAAAATCCGTAGGTGTTAGCCTTCGGTATTATTGAAAATGGTCGCTCATGGCTATTTTCATAAAAAATGGGGGTTGTGTGGCCATTGATCATCGACCAGAGGCTCGTACACCTCACCCCACATATGTTTCCTTGCCATAGATCACATTCTTGGATTTCTGGTGGAGACCATTTCTTGGTCAAAAATCCGTAGGTCTTAGCCTCTAATATTATTGAAAATGGTCGCTCATGGCTAGTTTCAAGGTCGCTCATGGCTATTTTCATAAAAAATGGGGGTTGTGTGGCCATTTATCATCGACTAGAGGCTCATAAACCTCACCCCACATATGTTTCCTTGCCATAGATTACATTCTTGGATTTCTGGTGGAAACCATTTCTTGGTTAAAAACTCGTACGTGTTAGCCTTCGGTATTATTGAAAATGGTCATTCATGGCTATTTTCGGCAAAATGGGGGTTGTGTGGCCATTGATCGTCGACCAGAGGCTCATACACCTCACCCCACATATGTTTCCTTGCCATAGATCACATTCTTGGATTTCTGGTGGAGACCATTTCTTGGTCAAAAATCCGTAGGTGTTAGCCTTCGGTATTATTGTAAATGGTCATTCATGGCTATTTTCAACAAAAATGGGGGTTGTGTGGCCATTGATCATCGACCAGAGGCTCATACACCTCACCCCACATATGTTTCCTTGCCATAGATCACATTCTTGGATTTCTGGTGGAGACCATTTCTTGGTCAAAAATCCGTAAGTCTTAGCCTCTAATATTATTGAAAATGGTCACTCATGGCTATTTTCATAAAAAAATGGGGGCTGTGTGGCCATTTATCATCGACTAGAGGCTCATAAATCTCACCCCACATATGTTTCCTTGCCATAGATCACATTCTTGGATTTTTGGTGGAGACCATTTCTTGGTCAAAAACTCGTACGTGTTAGCCTTCGGTATTATTGAAAATGGTCGTTCATGGCTATTTTCGGCAAAATGGGGGTTCTGTGGCCATTGATCATCGACCAGAGGCTCGTACACCTCACCCCACATATGTTTCCTTGCCATAGGTCACATTCTTGGATTTCTGGTGGAGACCATTTCTTGGGCAAAAATCCGAATGTGTTAGCCTTTGGTATTTTTGAAAATGGTCATTCATGGCTATTTTCGACAAAAATGGGGGTTGTGTGGCCATTGATCTTCGACCAGAGGCTCATACACCTCACTACACATATGTTTCCTTGACATAGATCACATTCTTGGATTTATGGTGGAGACCATTTCTTGGTCAAAAATCCGTAGGTGTTAGCCTTCAGTGTCATTGAAAATGGTCGTTCATGGCTATTTTCGACAAAAATTAGGGTTGTTTGGCCATTGATCGTCGACCAGAGGCTCATACACCTCACCCCACATATGTTTCCTTGCCATAGATCACATTCTTTGATTTCTGGTGGAGACCATTTCTTGGTCAAAAATCCGTAGGTGTTAGCCTTAGGTATTATTGAAAATGGTCGTTCATGGCTATTTTCGACAAAAATGGGGGTTGTGTGGCCATTGATCATCGACCAGACGCTCATACACCTCACCCCACATATGTTTCCTTGCCATAGATCACATTCTTGGATTTCTGGTGGAGACCATTTCTTGGTCTAAAATCCGTAGGTGTTAGCCTCTAGTATTATTGAAAATGGTCGCTCATGGCTATTTTCAAGGTCGCTCATGGCTATTTTCATAAAAAAATGGGGGTTGTGTGGCCATTTATCATCGACTAGAGGCTCATAAACCTCACCCCACATATGTTTCATTGCCATAGATCACATTCTTGGATTTCTGGTGGAGACCATTTCTTGGTTAAAAACTCGTACGTGTTAGCCTTCGGTATTATTGAAAATGGTCGTTCATGGCTATTTTCGGCAAAATGGGGGTTGTGTGGCCATTGATCATCGACCAGAGGCTCGTACACCTCACCTCACATATGTTTCCTTGCCATAGATCACATTCTTGGATTTCTGGTGGAGACCATTTCTTGGTCAAAAATCCGTACGTGTTAGCCTTTGGTATTTTTGAAAATGGTCATTCATGGCTATTTTTTCAAAAATGGGGGTTGTGTGGCCATTGATCTTCGACCAGAGGCTCATACACCTTACTACACATATGTTTCCTTGCCATAGATCACATTCTTGGATTTATGGTGGAGACCATTTCTTGGTCAAAAATCCGTAGGTGTTAGCCTTCAGTGTCATTGAAAATGGTCGTTCATGGCTATTTTCGACAAAAATTAGGGTTGTGTGGCCATTGATCGTCGACCAGAGGCTCATACACCTCACCCCACATATGTTTCTTTGCCATAAATCACATTCTTGGATTATTGGTGGAGACCATTTCTTGGTCAAAAATCCGTAGGTGTTAGCCTTCGGTATTATTGAAAATGGTCGTTCATGGCTATTTTTGACAAAAATGGGGGTTGTGTGTCCATTGATCATCGACCAGACGCTCATACACCTCACCCCACATATGTTTCCTTGCCATAGATCACATTCTTGGATTTCTGGTGGAGACCATTTATTGGTCTAAAATCCGTAGGTGTTAGCCTCTAGTATTATTGAAAATGGTCGCTCATGGCTATTTTCAAGGTCGCTCATGGCTATTTTCATAAAAAATGGGGGTTGTGTGGCCATTTATCATCGACTAGAGGCTCATAAACCTCACCCCACATATGTTTCCTTGGCATAGATTACATTCTTGGATTTCTGGTGGAAGCCATTTCTTGGTTAAAAACTCGTACGTGTTAGCCTTCGGTATTATTGAAAATGGTCATTCATGGCTATTTTCGGCAAAATGGGGGTTGTGTGGCCATTGATCGTCGACGAGAGGCTCATACACCTCACCCCACATATGTTTCCTTGTCGTAGATCACATTCTTGGATTTTTGGTGGAGACCATTTCTTGGTCTAAAATCCGTAGGTGTTAGCCTGTAGTATTATTGAAAATGGTCGCTCATGGCTATTTTCATAAAAAATGGGGGTTGTGTGGCCATTTATCATCGACTAGAGGCTCATAAACCTCACCCCACATATGTTTCCTTGCCATAGATTACATTCTTGGATTTCTGGTGGAAGCCATTTCTTGGTTAAAAACTCGTACGTGTTAGCCTTCGGTATTATTGAAAATGGTCATTCATGGCTATTTTCGGCAAAATGGGGGTTGTGTGGCCATTGATCGTCGACCAGAGGCTCATACACCTCACCCCACAAATGTTTCCTTGTCGTAGATCACATTCTTGGATTTCTGGTGGAGAACATTTCTTGGTCAAAAATTCGTAGGTGTTAGCCTTCGATATTATTGAAAATGGTCGTTCATGGCTATTTTCGACAAAAATGGGGGTTGTGTGGCCATTGATCATCGACCAGAGGCTCATACACCTCACCCCACATATGTTTCCTTGCCATAGATCACATTCTTGGATTTCTGGTGGAGACCATTTCTTGGTCAAAAATCCTGTAGGTGTTAGCCTTCGGTATTATTGTAAATGGTCATTCATGGCTATTTTCGACAAAAATGGGGGTTGTGTGGCCATTGATCATCGACCATAGGCTCATACACCTCACCCCACATATGTTTCCTTGCCATAGATCACATTCTTGGATTTCTGGTGGAGACCATTTCTTGGTCAAAAATCCGTAGGTCTTAGCCTCTAATATTATTGAAAATGGTCGCTCATGGCTATTTTCATAAAAAAATGGGGGTTGTGTGGCCATTTATCATCGACTAGAGGCTCATAAATCTCACCCCACATATGTTTCCTTGCCATAGATCACATTCTTGGATTTTTGGTGGAGACCATTTCTTGGTCAAAAACTCGTACGTGTTAGCCTTCGGTATTATTGAAAATGGTCGTTCATGGCTATTTTCGGCAAAATGGGGGTTGTTTGGCCATTGATCATCGACCAGAGGCTCGTACACCTCACCCCACATATGTTTCCTTGCCATAGATTACATTCTTGGATTTCTGGTGGAAACCATTTCTTGGTTAAAAACTCGTACGTGTTAGCCTTCGGTATTATTGAAAATGGTCATTCATGGCTATTTTCGGCAAAATGGGGGTTGTGTGGCCATTGATCGTCGACCAGAGGCTCATACACCTCACCCCACATATGTTTCCTTGTCGTAGATCACATTCTTGGATTTCTGGTGGAGACCATTTCTTGGTCAAAAATCCGTAGGTGTTAGCCTTCGATATTATTGAAAATGGTCGTTCATGGCCATTTTCGACAAAAATGGGGGTTGTGTGGCCATTGATCATCGACCAGAGGCTCATACACCTCACCCCACATATGTTTCCTTGCCATAGATCACATTCTTGGATTTCTGGTGGAGACCATTTCTTGGTCAAAAATCCGTAGGTGTTAGCCTTCGGTATTATTGTAAATGGTCATTCATGGCTATTTTCGACAACAATGTGCGTTGTGTGGCCATTGATCATCGACCAAAGGCTCATACACCTCACCCCACATATGTTTCCTTGCCATAGATCACATTCTTAGATTTCTGGTGGAGACCATTTCTTGGTCAAAAATCCGTAGGTGTTAGCCTTCGATATTATTGAAAATGGTCGTTCATGGCCATTTTCGACAAAAAATGGGGGTTGTGTGGCCATTGATCATCGACCAGAGGCTCATACACCTCACCCCACATATGTTTCCTTGCCATAGATCACATTCTTGGATTTCTGGTGGAGACCATTTCTTGGTCAAAAATCCTTAGGTGTTAGCCTTCGGTATTATTGTAAATGGTCATTCATGGCTATTTTCGACAACAATGTGGGTTGTGTGGCCATTGATCATCGACCAGAGGCTCATACACCTCACCCCACATATGTTTCCTTGCCATAGATCACATTCTTAGATTTCTGGTGGAGACCATTTCTTGGTCAAAAATCCGTAGGTCTTAGCCTCTAATATTATTGAAAATGGTCGCTCATGGCTATTTTCATAAAAAATGGGGGTTGTGTGGCCATTTATCATCGACTAGAGGCTCATAAATCTCACCCCTCATATGTTTCCTTGCCATAGATCACATTCTTGGATTTTTGGTGGAGACCATTTCTTGGTCAAAAACTCGTACGTGTTAGCCTTCGGTATTATTGAAAATGGTCATTCATGGCTATTTTCGGTAAAATGGGGGTTCTGTGGCCATTGATCATCGACCAGAGGCTCGTACACCTCACCCCACATATGTTTCCTTGCCATAGATCACATTCTTGGATTTCTGGTGGAGACCATTTCTTGGGCAAAAATCCAAATGTGTTAGCCTTTGGTATTTTTGAAAATGGTCATTCATGGCTATTTTCGACAAAAATGGGGGTTGTGTGGCCATTGATCTTCGACCAGAGGCTCATACACCTCACTACACATATGTTTCCTTGCCATAGATCACATTCTTGGATTTATGGTGGAGACCATTTCTTGGTCAAAAATCCGTAGGTGTTAGCCTTCAGTGTCATTGAAAATGGTCGTTCATGGCTATTTTCGACAAAAATTAGGGTTGTGTGGCCATTGATCGTCGACCAGAGGCTCATACACCTCACCCCACATATGTTTCCTTGCCATAGATCACATTCTTGGATTTCTGGTGGAGACCATTTCTTGGTCAAAAATCCGTAGGTGTTAGCCTTCGGTATTATTGAAAATGGTCGTTCATGGCTATTTTCGAGAAAAAATGGGGGTTGTGTGGCCATTGATCATCGACCAGACGCTCATACACCTCACCCCACATATGTTTCCTTGCCATAGATCACATTCTTGGATTTCTGGTGGAGACCATTTCTTGGTCTAAAATCCGTAGGTGTTAGCCTCTAGTATTATTGAAAATGGTCGCTCATGGCTATTTTCAAGGTCGCTCATGGCTATTTTCATAAAAAATGGGGGTTGTGTGGCCATTTATCATCGACTAGAGGCTCATAAACCTCACCCCACATATGTTTCCTTGCCATAGATTACATTCTTGGATTTCTGGTGGAAACCATTTCTTGGTTAAAAACTCGTACGTGTTAGCCTTCGGTATTATTGAAAATGGTCATTCATGGCTATTTTCGGCAAAATAGGGGTTGTGTGGCCATTGATCGTCGACCAGAGGCTCATACACCTCACCCCACATATGTTTCCTTGTCGTAGATCACATTCTTGGATTTCTGGTGGAGACCATTTCTTGGTCAAAAATCCGTAGGTGTTAGCCTTCGATATTATTGAAAATGGTCGTTCATGGCTATTTTCGACAAAAATGGGGGTTGTGTGGCCATTGATCATCGACCAGAGGCTCATACACCTCACCCCACATATGTTTCCTTGCCATAGATCACATTCTTGGATTTATGGTGGAGACCATTTCTTGGTCAAAAATCCGTAGGTGTTAGCCTTCAGTGTCATTGAAAATGGTCGTTCATGGCTATTTTCGACAAAAATTAGGGTTGTGTGGCCATTGATCGTCGACCAGAGGCTCATAACACCTCACCCCACATATGTTTCCTTGCCATAGATCACATTCTTGGATTTCTGGTGGAGACCATTTCTTGGTCAAAAATCCGTAGGTGTTAGCCTTCGGTATTATTGTAAATGGTCATTCATGGCTATTTTCGACAAAAATGGGGGTTGTGTGGCCATTGATCATTGACCAGACGCTCATACACCTCACCCCACATATGTTGCCTTGCCATAGATCACATTCTTGGATTTTTGGTGGAGACCATTTCTTGGTCAAAAACTCGTACGTGTTAGCCTTCGGTATTATTGAAAATGGTCGTTCATGGCTATTTTCGGCAAAATGGGGGTTCTGTGGCCATTGATCATCGACCAGAGGCTCGTACACCTCACCCCACATATGTTTCCTTTCCATAGATCACATTTTTGGATTTCTGGTGGAGACCATTTCTTGGTCAAAAATCCGTAGGTGTTAGCCTTCGGTATTATTGTAAATGGTCATTCATGGCTATTTTCGACAAAAATGGGGGTTGTGTGGCCATTTATCATCGACCAGACGCTCATACACCTCACCCCACATATGTTTCCTTGCCATAGATCACATTCTTGGATTTCTGGTGGAGACCATTTCTTGGTCAAAAATCCGTAGGTGTTAGCCTTCGGTATTATTGAAAATGGTCGTTCATGGCTATTTTCGACAAAAATGGGGGTTGTGTGGCCATTGATCATCGACCAGAGGCTCATACACCTCACCCCACATATGTTTCCTTGCCATAGATCACATTCTTGGATTTCTGGTGGAGACCATTTCTTGGTCAAAAATCCGTAGGTGTTAGCCTTCGGTATTATTGAAAATGGTGTTCATGGCTATTTTCGACAAAAATGGGGGTTGTGTGGCCATTGATCATCGACCAGACGCTCATACACCTCACCCCACATATGTTTCCTTGCCATAGATCACATTCTTGGATTTCTGGTGGAGACCATTTCTTGGTCTAAAATCCATAGGTGTTAGCCTCTAGGATTATTGAAAATGGTCGCTGTTGGGTCTATGCTTCGTCGCCGAAGGTCTTATAGAAAGAAGTGATCCTCGGATGAAGCTGTTTGTATAAGATAGCCGAAGGTTCCTCTTCGTAAAGCTTCGGCATTGCAAACCGACTTAAAGATAGAATGACCTTTTAGTCCATAAAGGTCTGAGTCAATGTTGTAAGTTTTTATAAGGGGCATACTTGTAATTCCTCACAGGCTGCGTCCTAGTGTCTATAAATAGTGAACAGTATTCCGTTACTGTCCACGCATTCTGGTATTTGCAATCGCATCTCTCGGAATACAACCTTTGTCAAGGCATAGGTATCATTGTATTTAATGATTCAATATATTAAGTGAATATAATATGATACATCTATGATTCATTCATCCATTTTGTACCTTTTATTTTACATTATTTTACAATGTTTATTGAAAGTTTATTACGAAGGTTCAACTTCGTAATAATACTCTCATCAACCTTCGTCCAAGGCCCATTATTCTCAAAGGAATAATGCTTCACGGACGAAGGACAGTATCATTTAACATTTTATGTTGCCTTGTTCTTGATTCATAGCATTTGAGAACAAGTCCCCAACATTGGCGCCCACCTCCGGTGAACTCACTTCCACTTTTTGAGCTGATGGCTTCGTTCAACGACCAAGCTGGAGCTGCTTCGGACCCGAAGCTGGTGCTCCCGATCACAGGTGGCTCGTCCTCAGAGCCAGCTAACAAGAAGCAGAAGAAAGAAGCACAGAGAAGGGTACAGCATGTTGGGGTGCAAGGACCCTTCATCAAGTCAAGATGGTCTCACATTCCTATTACCTTCTCCCAAGAGGACCTTCAGCTCAAAGATTACCCACACAACGATGCCATGGTTATCTCTTGTGTTATCAAAGGATTTCTGGTCCACAATGTCTTGGTTGACACAGGCAGTGCAGCTGACATCATATTTGCTAAAGCCTTCAGACAAATGCAAGAGCCAGAAGATAAGATTCATGATGCTACACATCCTCTCTGTGGCTTCGGAGGAAGACAGATAGTAGCACTGGGCAAGATCACCATGTCAGTGACCTTCGGGTTCATCAACAACACTAGAACTGAGCAAGTTGTGTTTGACATTGTTGACATGGAATACCCTTACAATGCAATTATTGGTCGTGGTACTCTCAATGCCTTTGAAGCAATCCTTCATCCTGCCTATCTTTGCATGAAGATACCTTCGGATCAGGGACCCATTGCTATCCATGGAAGTCAGGAAGCTGCAAGAAGGGCCGAAGGCAATTGGACTGACTCAAAAGCAATCCATAACATAGATGGAGCTGAAGCTTGTGAACAGTACAAATTCAGAAGGGAGAAAGCAGCTTCAGCAGATCAGCCGAAGCCTATGCTCTTATGTGAGGACATAGCAGAGCAGAAGGTGCTGTTAGGCTCTCAACTATCCGAAGAGCAGGAAAAAACCTTGATAAGGTTTTTGTTCAATAACAAAGATGTTTTTGCATGGTCAGCCAATGATCTATGCGGAGTTAATAGGGATGTTATTGAGCACTCGCTCAATGTCGATCCATCCTTCAGACCCAGAAAGCAAAGGCTTCGGAAAATGTCAGATGATAAGGCCGAAGGTGCTCGCAACGAAGTCAAAAGACTCCTCAGTGCAGGAGTTATTAGAGAGGTGAAGTACCCAGAATGGCTGGCTAACACTGTTATGGTAAAAAGGCCAATGGCAAGTGGCGAATGTGCATCGATTTTACAGATCTTAACAAGGCTTGTCCGAAGGATGAATTCCCACTACCAAGGATAGACTCTTTAGTTGATGCAGCAGCTTCGTCAGAGCTCATGAGTCTGTTAGACTGCTATTCAGGCTATCACCAAATTTGGATGAAGAAGGAAGATGAGCCGAAGACTAGCTTCATCACTCCAAGTGGCACATATTGCTATCTTCGGATGCCTGAGGGGCTCAAAAACGCTGGAGGAAGTTTCAGCCGAATGACTGCGAAGGTTCTTCAATCTCAAATAGGCAGAAATGTGCTAACTTATGTTGATGACATCATTGTCAAAAGCACGAAGCAGGAGAATCATATTGCTGATCTGCAGGAGACCTTCGCCAGTTTCAGGCAAGCTGGCTTAAAGTTAAATCCAGAAAAATGTGTCTTCGGAGTGAAGAAGGGGAAATTTCTTGGATGCTTGGTTTCAACAAAGGGAATTGAAGCCAATCCAAGTAAAATTGAAGCTATACTTCGGATGGAGCCACCAACTACAAAGAAGGGGGCTCAAAGATTGACAGGAAGATTGGCATCTCTCAATAGATTCATATCCAGATCAGCAGAGAGAAATTTACCATTCTTCGAAGTGCTGAAGTCGGCCGAAGTCTTTCAATGGGGACCAATCCAGCAGAAGGCTTTCGAAGAACTGAAACAGTATTTGATAGATCTAACAACATTGACTCCACCAATGCCAGGGGCTCCTTTATTATTATATGTGGCAGCTTCGCACTCAGCGGTAAGTGCAGCGCTTGTCCAGGAGAAGCTTGATGGTCAAGTCAAAAGGCAGGCCCCAATATATTTTGTTTCCGAGGTCCTTAGTTTATCAAAGAAAAATTATACAGAGTTGGAGAAGATACTGTATGCTGTCTTGATGGCCTCCAGGAAGCTTCGGCACTATTTCCAAGCTTACAACATAATTATTCCTTCATCACAACCTCTGAAGGATATTATGAGGAACCGAGAAGCTACTGGAAGGATAGGAAAATGGGCTGCAGAGCTCAATGAATTTTGTATTGAATATGTTCATAGATCTTCGATTCAGTCACAGGCACTGGCAAACTTTATTGCTGATTGGACGCCAGGGGCTCAGGAGGAGGAAACGAATAAAGACAACGAAGCCTGGACAGTGTTTTGTGATGGATCTTGGGGAACCTTCGGAGCAGGAGCGGCTGCTGTGTTGGTTTCACCTTCCAAAGTCAAAACTTGTTATGAGGCAAAGCTTGATTTTAATTGCACAAACAACATTGCTGAGTACGAAGCATTGATTCTAGGTCTTCGGAAGTTAAAAGCAATGGGAATCAGAAGAGCCATACTTAAAACTGATTCCCAGGTTGTTTCGGGTCATATTGACAAAAGTTGCAAGGCTAAGGATCCGAAGCTTGAAAAATATCTGGATATGGTTCGAAGAGTTGAAGCTTCCTTCGAAGGGTTTTCTGTCAAAAATATCCCTCGAGGACAAAATGAGCATGCTGATTTGCTAGCTAAGTCAGCAGCACAGGGGCTGCCTTTACCTTCGGATGTATTTTTCGAAACAATAAAAGCACCTTCTGTGGAACTTCTTGAAAGAGCAGTTCTTAATATATCTCCTGTTTTTAGCGAAGATTGGAGAACCGAGATCATCTCTTACCTTCAGGGTAAATTTCTTTCAGATGACGAAGCTTATAACAAGAGGATAGAAGCAAGAGCTTGTCCATATGTCATGATAGAAGGGGAGTTGTATAAACATGGAGTTTGTGCTCCGCTGCTCAAATGCATATCCAGAACCGAAGGTATAGAGTTAATGAAAGAAATACATGCAGGCCTGTGTGGATCTCACATCGGATCTAGGCCGTTACTCGGAAAAATTTTCCGTCAAGGGTTTTATTGGCCGAAGGCAGCTTCGGATGCAGCAGAATTGGTTCAAAAGTGCGAAGGTTGTCAGAAATGTGCAAGAGATCAAAAACAACCTTCGTCCTTAACACAGCTCATACAACCCACTTGGCCATTGCAAAGGTGGGGCCTTGACTTGTTAGGTCCGTTACCACCGGCCCAAGGGAACCTGAGATATGTTGTGGTAGCTGTGGAATATTTTTCTAAATGGATTGAGGCGAAGCCTTTAGCCACAATAACTTCGGCTACCGTCCAAAAGTTTTTCTGGCAGAATATTGTTTGTCGTTCCGGGGTGCCAAAGGCTATCACTGTGGACAATGGAACACAGTTTGACTCCGAAGCTTTCAGGGATTTCTGTGACCAAATTGGTACGAAGATCCATTTTGCATCAGTCAGGCACCCGGAGTCAAATGGACTCGTTGAAAAAGCCAACGGCATTATAATGACAGGAATAATGAAGCTAATCTTCAATCAACCTAGAGGAAAATGGCTAGATCAGCTAACCAAAGTGGTGTGGAGCCACAACACGACAACATCAAGGTCTACAGGCTTCACTCCATTCAAGTTGTTATTCGGTGACGAAGCAATAACTCCAGAGGAAGCTAAAGCCGGATCAATAAGGATAGTAGCTTCGGTAGAATCAGATTCCGAAGCTGCTTATTCTATAGAAAAAGATGCTTTAGAAGGGATCAGACTGCAAGCCATGGAGAATATTAATAAATATCAAGCTGAAACAGTCAAATGGCGGGATAGAAAGGTTCGGCTAAAAAATATTGAGCCAGGGCACTTGGTGCTTCGGAGGGTGGCCAACCCGGAAACAGTGGGCAAATTGCAGTTGAAATGGGACGGGCCTTTCTTAGTAGCATCTTCGTCAAGGCCCGGTTCATACAGATTGAAAGATATGGACGGCAATGACATTCCTAGATCTTGGAATGCGGATGAGCTTCGGCGATATTATGTATAATTCGATGTAATTTTTCATATTTTTTATTTTTTCTTTCATGGCACCCTTTTTGCTTTCCAAAGGGGGAGAAAGGTTTTTAATGGGGCCAGCATATGTAATTTCCTTTTTTAGTCTTATAAGAGCAAAATCCCCCAAAGAATGTAAATGTAAAAGCTGAGAGTGCACCATCGAGTGCCCAAAAAGTAAAAACGAAGAAGCTCCAAAGACGTTCCTAAGGGAATGCAGAGCTTACAGCGAAAAGTCAACGCTGATTCCGCCAAAAGTAAAGGCGAAGAAGCTCCAAAGACGTTCCTAAGGGAATGCAGAGCTTACAGCGAAAAGTCAACGCTGATTCCGCCAAAAGTAAAGGCGAAGAAGCTCCAAAGTCGTTCCTAAGGGAAGGCAGAGCTGAGGTGTGATTGTTTTTAAGAAAATAATGGCTATGAATATGGCTTCGGATACGTGTTTGGCCATTCATTTGCACATCACATTACATCATAGCATTTGCATTCATAAACATTCATCTAGGCATATGTAGGATAATCATCTTCATCGCATAAAATGGTTGCTTCGGCAAGAAGAGAAAAAAGAAAGGGAAAAAAGAGCTTCGTGCACAAAGAAGAAGGGAAAATGTTGTTTTCCATAAAGGAGAGCTTCGGGAAAAAGGAAAATGTTGTTTTCTATGCTTCGTTGCGTACGAAAAGAAGGGAAGGTGTTTTTTCGCCTTCGGCTCAAAAAAGGAAATTTCGTCCACATCAAAGCATTTCTCATACATCAGTGAAAGGTTAAGGATATATTACAAGGTATGAACAGCATACATTAAAAACAAGTTTTGTTTACATTCACAAAAGTTATCTCAAAAGTTTTTCAAGTACTGTCTGCAGTCTACTATCTAAATCTCCAAGGAGCTTCGGCTTCGGCATTATTTTTGGTCATCAGCTTCGGCTTCGTCATCCTACACGAATAAGGTCGTTGGAAGTCAAAATCAAGTTTACAGAAAAAGGTAAGCACAAGGTATGATTTCTTACTGGATCAAGGTGGCTACGAGCTTCGTCTCCAGCTTTCTCTCGACCACCTTTTGTCCATATCATTTTTACAAATCGATTCGAGATGCTTCGGGCGAGATCAGGGATGTCATCCAGGATTGATGTTGACAAAGTGAAATTTGGCCTGTTGACAATTTTCCCATGATCACAGCCAGCCTTCAGGAAGGCTGCAGCAGTCCCTCGAGAAGCCACCCAGGCACAGAAGTCGCCATGCCCAGCTATGACTTCGTCGAGCTCGTCAATCTCCCCCTCAATGTGTTCGAAGGTTTTTGGTAGATCTTCAGCTGAGGGGGTAAATTTTTCGCTGCTGGCTCCAACTGAGTAAAAAATCTTTCTTAGTCGTTGAATGCACTTGCTGCTAAATTCCAGGCATTTTTCTTGAAGATTTGTCAGTAGTTTTCTCAAATCCGAATTTTGCTGAGCTTCGGCTTCAAGTTTTGCACTGAGATCTTGTTTTTCTCGTTCGAACTGCTCAGACTGGCGGAGAAGCTTCGTGTTCAGTTCTGATATTTTTGCTTCAGCTTCCGCCAGTAAACCTTCGGCTGCCTGGAGCTCAAAGTTCTTTTTCTCAAAAGCATCTGATTGCTCCTTTATTTTGTTTTCCAAATTTCCAATTATAACTTCATGCTTTTTATCTTCAAGATCTTGCTGCATTTGCAAGGCTTTGCTCAATAGCATACTCTACACAAACACAACCTTCGTCAGACATGTTTTTATTAGAAGCAATAAAAGTTAAGGGACAAGTCATTTACCTTGAAGTTGGAGTAAAATAAACTACCAACGACATGTTGTCGTCGGTAGCGGCTGATGTCTGTTTCTAGCTTCGGGAATCCAATACTCTTGGACAGAGTACTGATAACTTTGGCCCCTGTTTGGTCTCGAATACACTCTAATTTCTCATCATCGACGCCTCCGAAGAGGAGTGCCCCAGGTTTGTATCCACAGGATTGGGCATACTCTTTAAGCTCTTCTATTTCAGCTTTTGTTAAATGTTCTCCAACCAAGTTTTGGAATGCGAAGGCTTCGTTTTCTAAAGCTTCATCAGCAATTTCTTTTCCTTTCTTTGACGCTGCGGTCACGGCCTCTTCGGCAGCAGTGGTAGCTTCTTCTGCAGCCATGTCTAGTAGCATTTGGTCAATATGTTCAATTGTGCTCTCCAAATTCAAATCTTCAGCTGAGGTAACTTCGGCGGCTGCGGCCTCCGAAGGTGCAATTTCAATATCTGCCCCCTCTGTTGCCGCTCGTGTTTTTTGGGCCGAAGCTCTTGGCGGCGTTATGTCAATTACCTCTGTCACGGTAATGATTCTTTGTTTCTTTGCCTTGATTGTTTTCCTCGATTTCTCGGGCTCCTTGTCCTTCTGAAAAAACTTTGTCAGTTGTGGACCCAGTGGACTTAGCTTCGCAGGTAAGGATTCAGTCATTACCTTCAGAATTTCCTCAACAACAGCAGCAGAAGGTGATGCGGGGGTTTCTTCTGCTTCGGATATTTGTTGCTTCGGAGAAGAAGCTTTCCTTTTCTTTGGAATTTTCTTCTTTATTGGCTCTTTTTCACCTTCATCTAAGGCTTCAGTTCCCCTTTTCCTTTTTTGGCCTACGGCACCTTTGTTAAGATCTTCGTAGTCTGGGTATTCGAAACCCAAGGCGTCCAATACTCGATTTAGCCTTCGTTTCGGTCGGGTGCCGAAGGCTGCGGTCATCAATTGATCCTCCTTTTTTGAATAATTGCCAAGTATCTCGTTGCACATCACTTCAATCGTATCCAGCCACTCTTGGCAAGGAGTTTTAAAGTATTTCTTAAATTTGAAGTAGTAAGGCAAACGTACAAGTTCACCTTTTTTCTTCTCCCCCTTCAGCTTCGGCATTTCCCACTCTTTTACACTAGGAAAAACCTTGAAAGCCAAGAATTCCTGGACCAGGTCCCTTGTACTGATATTCTCTGCAATTATTTTGAATTCATACATTGCTTTTTGAGTCGGACCCTCTGGTAACATGTGGCACTGGGGGCGGGTTTCTCCGAAGGTCAGTTCAAGTGGACTTTGCACAAGCTTTTCTTTATCATCATCAACCTTAACATAGAACCATTCCGATTTCCACCCTGCTGCCCATTTACTTCGGTAGCTGATCACAGGATACTTCGTAGTTTTCTGATAAGCAAAATTATAGCAACCAAAATTGTCATGTAATCCATCTTTTCTAGCCTTTGTCTGATAGTGCAGTTCGTGAACTCGGCAAAAGCTGTCCGCAAACGGTTCCACCGCCTGGCTTCGGAGTGCCCAGATATAAACACTAAGCCTAACGATAGCGTTAGGGGTTAGCTGGTGAAAATAAATTCCGAAGTTCTTCAGTATCTCTGCAATGATCCCATGAAGGGGGAATCTTAATCCAGCCTTTAGGAAGCTTTTAAAAATAACAATTTCATCTTTCTCCGGCTTTGGGGTAGTCTCTTCTCCCCCGAAGCGTAATAGCTTCTTTTGATTTTCAGTAAAATAGCCTGACTTTACCATCTTGGACAGATCAGCCTTCGAAACAGTAGATTTCTCGAAGTCCAAATGACTGGGTTTGCTTGGTGTGGCAAGGTGATAATCATCTTCGGGGTCAGTTTCCTCAGCATCTTCTCCTTCTGCTTCAGCGATTGCTTGTTCTGCATCATCAATAGGAATCTTTTCCGAAGTCACTAACCCGGATCGTTGCATGGCTTCGGAGATAGGGACAGTCTCCGAAGCTTCCGTTTCGTCCCCCTCACGTTCAACCCTGGCGGTAGAGCGGACTCTGGCCATTTAACTATGAACTTGTGAAACTTTAATACTTTTCTCCTCCGAAGCAGGCTTTAAGATGGAGCTTCGTTCGATTCTGACAAACAAGCTTCGGCGACGGTTAAAAATTTTGGCAGCAAAACAGTGCAAATAGCAGTAAATGCTGTGGTAACTTCACACCTACTCGTCTGTTTATATAGTGCCGCAGGTAAGAAGGCGAAGCGCCAGAAGTTTTACACCAGGCGGACACCCGCTCACACTCGCTGAACGGTGGACCGCAGAGACCGAACAGTAACTCTGCAAGGTGGGGCCGCTACGCGCAGGGAAATTGAATCGTTTCTCGACAACGAGCTCAGGGAAGGTGTTTTTGAGACCTTCGGCGCTCCGAAGCTTAAGAAACTTTTTTCACGGATCAAGCTCGTTACGAAAAACGACCTAGCACCGCGAAAGGGGCTACTGTTGGGTCTATGCTTCGTCGCCGAAGGTCTTATAGAAAGAAGTGATCCTCGGATGAAGCTGTTTGTATAAGATAGCCGAAGGTTCCTCTTCGTAAAGCTTCGGCATTGCAAACCGACTTAAAGATAGAATGCCCTTTTAGTCCATAAAGGTCTGAGTCAATGTTGTAAGTTTTTATAAGGGGCATACTTGTAATTCCTCACAGGCTGCGTCCTGTGTCTATAAATAGTGAACAGTATTCCGTTACTGTCCACGCATTCTGGTATTTGCAATCGCATCTCTCGGAATACAACCTTTGTCAAGGCATAGGTATCATTGTATTTAATGATTCAATATATTAAGTGAATATAATATGATACATCTGTGATTCATTCATCCATTTTGTACCTTTTATTTTACATTATTTTACAATGTTTATTGAAAGTTTATTACGAAGGTTCAACTTCGTAATAATACTCTCATCAACCTTCGTCCAAGGCCCATTATTCTCAAAGGAATAATGCTTCACGGACGAAGGACAGTATCATTTAACATTTTATGTTGCCTTGTTCTTGATTCATAGCATTTGAGAACAAGTCCCCAACAGTCGCTCATGGCTATTTTCAAGGTCGCTCATGGCTATTTTCATAAAAAATGGGGGTTGTGTGGCCATTTATCATCGACTAGAGGCTCATAAACCTCGCCCCACATATGTTTCCTTGTCAATGATCACATTCTTGGATTTCTGGTGGAGACCATTTCTTGGTTAAAAACTCGTACGTGTTAGCCTTCGGTATTATTGAAAATGGTCGTTCATGGCTATTTTCGGCAAAATGGGGGTTGTGTGGCCATTCATTGTCGACCAGAGGCTCGTACACCTCACCCCACATATGTTTCCTTGCCATAGATCACATTCTTGGATTTCTGGTGGAGACCATTTCTTGGTCAAAAATCCGTACGTGTTAGCCTTTGGTATTTTTGAAAATGGTCATTCATGGCTATTTTCGACAAAAATGGGGGTTGTGTGGCCATTGATCTTCGACCAGAGGCTCATACACCTCACTACACATATGTTTCCTTGCCATAGATCACATTCTTGGATTTATGGTGGAGACCATTTCTTGGTCAAAAATCCGTAGGTGTTAGCCTTCAGTGTCATTGAAAATGGTCGTTCATGGCTATTTTCGACAAAAATTAGGGTTGTGTGGCCATTGATCGTCGACCAGAGGCTCATACACCTCACCCCACATTTGTTTCCTTGCCATAGATCACATTCTTGGATTTCTGGTGGAGACCATTTCTTGGTCAAAAATCCGTAGGTGTTAGCCTTCGGTATTATTGAAAATGGTCGTTCATGGCTATTTTCGACAAAAATGGGGGTTGTGTGGCCATTGATCATCGACCAGACGCTCATACACCTCACCCCACATATGTTTCCTTGCCATAGATCACATTCTTGGATTTCTGGTGGAGACCATTTCTTAGTCTAAAATCCGTAGGTGTTATCCTCTAGTATTATTGAAAATGGTCGCTCATGGCTATTTTCAAGGTCGCTCATGGCTATTTTCATAAAAAATGGGGGTTGTGTGGCCATTTATCATCGACTAGAGGCTCATAAACCTCACCCCACATATGTTTCCTTGCCATAGATTACATTCTTGGATTTCTGGTGGAAACCATTTCTTGGTTAAAAACTCGTACGTGTTAGCCTTCGGTATTATTGAAAATGGTCATTCATGGCTATTTTCGGCAAAATGGGGGTTGTGTGGCCATTGATCATCAACTAGAGGCTCGTACACCTCACCCCACATATGTTTCCTTGCCATAGATCACATTCTTGGATTTTTGGTGGAGACCATTTCTTGGTCAAAAACTCGTACGTGTTAGCCTTCGGTATTATTGAAAATGGTCGTTCATGGCTATTTTTGGCAAAATGGGGGTTCTGTGGCCATTGATCATCGACCAAAGGCTCGTACACCTCACCCCACATATGTTTCCTTTCCATAGATCACATTCTTGGATTTCTGGTGGAGACCATTTCTTGGTAAAAAATCCGTAGGTGTTAGCCTTCGGTATTATTGAAAATGGTCGTTCATGGCTATTTTCGACAAAAATGGGGGTTGTGTGGCCATTGATCATCGACCAGAGGCTCATACACCTCACCCCACATATGTTTCCTTGCCATAGATCACATTCTTGGATTTCTGGTGGAGACCATTTCTTGGTCAAAAATCCGTAGGTGTTAGCCTTCGGTATTATTGAAAATGGTCGTTCATGGCTATTTTCGACAAAAAATGGGGGTTGTGTGGCCATTGATCATCGACCAGACGCTCATACACCTCACCCCACATATGTTTCCTTGTCATAGATCACATTCTTGGATTTCTGGTGGAGACCATTTCTTGGTCTAAAAGTCCATAGGTGTTAGCCTCTAGTATTATTGAAAATGGTCGCTCAGGGCTATTTTCAAGGTCGCTAATGGCTATTTTCATAAAAAATGGGGGTTGTGTGGCCATTTATCATCGACTAGAGGCTCATAAACCTCGCCCCACATATGTTTCCTTGCCATAGATCACATTCTTGGATTTCTGGTGGAGACCATTTCTTGGTTAAAAACTCGTACGTGTTAGCCTTCGGTATTATTGAAAATGGTCGTTCATGGCTATTTTCGGCAAAATGGGGGTTGTGTGACCATTCATTATCGACCAGAGGCTCGTACACCTCACCCCACATATGTTTCCTTGCCATAGATCACATTCTTGGATTTCTGGTGGTGACCATTTCTTGGTCAAAAATCCGTACGTGTTAGCCTTTGGTATTTTTGAAAATGGTCATTCATGGCTATTTTCGACAAAAATGGGGGTTGTGTGGCCATTGATCTTCGACCAGAGGCTCATACACCTCACTACACATATGTTTCCTTGCCATAGATCACATTCTTGGATTTATGGTGGAGACCATTTCTTGGTCAAAAATCCGTAGGTGTTAGCCTTCAGTGTCATTGAAAATGGTCGTTCATGGCTATTTTCGACAAAAATTAGGGTTGTGTGGCCATTGATCGTCGACCAGAGGCTCATACACCTCACCCCACATATGTTTCCTTGCCATAGATCACATTCTTGGATTTCTGGTGGAGACCATTTCTTGGTCAAAAATCCGTAGGTGTTAGCCTTCGGTATTATTGAAAATGGTCGTTCATGGCTATTTTCGACAAAAATGGGGGTTGTGTGGCCATTGATCATCGACCAGACGCTCATACACCTCACCCCACATATGTTTCCTTGCCATAGATCACATTCTTGGATTTCTGGTGGAGACCATTTCTTGTTCTAAAATCCGTAGGTGTTAGCCTCTAGTATTATTGAAAATGGTCGCTCATGGCTATTTTCAAGGTCGCTCATGGCTATTTTCATAAAAAATGGGGGTTGTGTGGCCATTTATCATCGACTAGAGGCTCATAAACCTCACCCCACATATGTTTCCTTGCCATAGATTACATTCTTGGATTTCTGGTGGAAACCATTTCTTGGTTAAAAACTCGTACGTGTTAGCCTTCGGTATTATTGAAAATGGTCATTCATGGCTATTTTCGGCAAAATGGGGGTTGTGTGGCCATTGATCATCAACCAGAGGCTCGTACACCTCACCCCACATATGTTTCCTTGCCATAGATCACATTCTTGGATTTCTGGTGGAGACCATTTCTTGGTTAAAAATCCGTACGTGTTAGCCTTTGGTATTTTTGAAAATGGTCATTCATGGCTATTTTCGACAAAAATGGGGGTTCTGTGGCCATTGATCATCGACTAGAGGCTCATACACCTCACCCCACATATGTTTCCTTGCCATAGATCACATTCTTGGATTTCTGGTGCAGACATTTCTTGGTCAAAAATCCGTAGGTGTTAGCCTTCGGTATTATTGAAAATGGTCGTTCATGGCTATTTTCGACAAAAATGGGGGTTGTGTGGCCATTGATCATCGACCAGACGCTCATACACCTCACCCCACATATGTTTCCTTGCCATAGATCACATTCTTGGATTTCTGGTGGAGACCATTTCTTGGTCTAAAATCCGTAGGTGTTATCCTCTAGTATTATTGAAAATGGTCGCTCATGGCTATTTTCAAGGTCGCTCATGGCTATTTTCGGCAAAATGGGGGTTGTGTGGCCATTTATCATCGACTAGAGGCTCATAAACCTCACCCCACATATGTTTCCTTGCCATAGATTACATTCTTGGATTTCTGGTGGAAACCATTTCTTGGTTAAAAACTCGTACGTGTTAGCCTTCGGTATTATTGAAAATGGTCATTCATGGCTATTTTCGGCAAAATGGGGGTTGTGTGGCCATTGATCATCGACCAGAGGCTCATACACCTCACCCCACATATGTTTCCTTGCCATAGATCACATTCTTGGATTTCTGGTGGAGACCATTTCTTGGTCGAAAATCCGTAGGTGTTAGCCTTCGGTATTATTGAAAATGGTCGTTCATGGCTATTTTCGACAAAAATGGGGGTTGTGTGGCCATTGATCATCGACTAGAGGCTCATACACCTCACCCCACATATGTTTCCTTGCCATAGATCACATTCTTGGATTTCTGGTGGAGACCATTTCTTGGTCAAAAATCCGTAGGTGTTAGCCTTCGATATTATTGAAAATGGTCGTTCATGGCTATTTTCGACAAAAATGGGGGTGTGTGGCCATTGATCATCGACCAGATGCTCATACACCTCATCCCACATATGTTTCCTTGCCATAGATCACATTCTTGGATTTCTAGTGGAGACCATTTCTTGGTCTAAAATCCGTAGGTCTTAGCCTCTAGTATTATTGAAAATGGTCGCTCATGGCTATTTTCATAAAAAATGGGGGTTGTGTGGCCATTTATCATCACCTAGAGGCTCATAAACCTCACCCCACATATGTTTCCTTGCCATAGATCACATTCTTGGATTTCTGGTGGAGACCATTTCTTGGTTAAAAACTCGTACGTGTTAGCCTTCGGTATTATTGAAAATGGTCGTTCATGGCTATTTTCGGCAAAATGGGGGTTGTGTGGCCATTGATCATCGACCAGAGGATCATACACCTCACCCCACATATGTTTCCTTGCCATAGATCACATTCTTGGATTCCTGGTGGAGACGATTTCTTGGTCAAAAATCCATACGTGTTAGCCTTTGGTATTTTTGAAAATGGTCATTCATGGCTATTTTCGACAAAAATGGGGGTTGTGTGGCCATTGATCATCGACTAGAGGCTCATACACCTCACCCCACATATGTTTCCTTGCCATAGATCACATTCTTGGATTTCTGGTGGAGACCATTTCTTGGTCAAAAATCCGTAGGTGTTAGCCTTCGGTATTATTGAAAATGGTCGTTCATGGCTATTTTCGACAAAAATGGGGGTTGTGTGGCCATTGATCATCGACCAGACGCTCATACACCTCACGCCACATTTGTTTCCTTGCCATAGATCACATTCTTGGATTTCTGGTGGAGACCATTTCTTGGTCTAAAATCCGTAGGTGTTAGCCTCTAGTATTATTGAAAATGGTCGCTCATGGCTATTTTCAAGGTCGCTCATGGCTATTTTCATAAAAAATGGGGGTTGTGTGGCCATTTATCATCGACTAGAGGCTCATAAACCTCACCCCACATATGTTTCCTTGCCATAGATTACATTCTTGGATTTCTGGTGGAAACCATTTCTTGGTTAAAAACGCGTACGTGTTAGCCTTCGGTATTATTGAAAATGGTCATTCATGGCTATTTTCGGCAAAATGGGGGTTGTGTGGCCATTGATCGTCGACCAGAGGCTCATACATCTCACCCCACATATGTTTCCTTGTCGGAGATCACATTCTTGGATTTCTAGTGGAGACCATTTCTTGGTCAAAAAACCGTAGGTGTTAGCCTTCGATATTATTGAAAATGGTCGTTCATGGCTATTTTCGACAAAAATGGGGGTTGTGTGGCCATTGATCATCGACCAGAGGCTCATACACCTCACCCCACATATGTTTCCTTGCCATAGATCACATTCTTGGATTTCTGGTGGAGACCATTTCTTGGTCAAAAACTTGTACGTGTTAGCCTTCGGTATTATTGAAAATGGTCGTTCATGGCTATTTTCGGCAAAATGGGGGTTCTGTGGCCATTGATCTTCGACCAGAGGCTCGTACACCTCATCCCACATATGTTTCCTTGCCATAGATCACATTCTTGGATTTCTGGTGGAGACCATTTCTTGGTCAAAAATCCGTAGGTGTTAGCCTTCGGTATTATTGAAAATTGTCGTTCATGGCTATTTTCGGCAAAATGGGGGTTCTGTGGCCATTGATCATCGACCAGAGGCTCGTACACCTCACCCCACATATGTTTCCTTGCCATAGATCACATTCTTGGATTTCTGGTGGAGACCATTTCTTGGTCAAAAATCCGTAGGTGTTAGCCTTCGGTATTATTGAAAATGGTCGTTCATGGCTATTTTCGACAAAAATGGGGGTTGTGTGGCCATTGATCATCGACCAGAGGCTCATACACCTCACCCCACATATGTTTCCTCGCCATAGATCACATTCTTGGATTTCTGGTGGAGACCATTTCTTGGTCAAAAATCCGTAGGTCTTAGCCTCTAATATTATTGAAAATGGTCGCTCATGGCTATTTTCGGCAAAATGGGGGTTCTAGTGGCCATTGATCGTCGACCAGAGGCTCATACACCTCACCCCACATATGTTTCCTTGTCGTAGATCACATTCTTGGATTTCTGGTGGAGACCATTTCTTGGTCAAAAATCCGTAGGTGTTAGCCTTCGATATTATTGAAAATGGTCGTTCATGGCTATTTTCGACAAAAATGGGGGTTGTGTGGCCATTGATCATCGACCAGAGGCTCATACACCTCACCCCACATATGTTTCCTTGCCATAGATCACATTCTTGGATTTCTGGTGGAGACCATTTCTTGGTCAAAAATCCGTCGGTGTTAGCCTCTAGTATTATTGAAAATGGTCGCTCATGGCTATTTTCAAGGTCGCTCATGGCTATTTTCATAAAAAATGGGGGTTGTGTGGCCATTTTCATCGACTAGATGTTCATAAACCTCACCCCACATATGTTTCCTTGCCATAGATCACATTCTTGGATTTCTGGTGGAGACCATTTCTTGGTCAAAAATCCGTACGTGTTAGCCTTTGGTATTTTTGAAAATGGTCGTTCATGGCTTGGTCGATGATCAATGGCCACACAACCTCCATTTTTTATGAAAATAGCCATGAGCGACCATTTTCAATAATACTAGAGGCAAAGACCTACGGAATTTTGACCAAGAAATGGTCTCCACCAGAAATCCAAGAATGTGATCTATGGCAAGGAAACATATGTGGGGTGAGGTGTACGAGCCTCTGGTCGATGATCAATGGCCACAGAACCCCCATTTTGCCGAAAATAGCCATGAACGACCATTTTCAATAATACCGAAGGCTAACACGTACGGATTTTTGACCAAGAAATGGTCTCCACCAGAAATCCAAGAATGTGATCTATGGCAAGGAAACATATGTGGGGTGAGGTGTATGAGCCTCTAGTCGATGATCAATGGCCACACAACCCCCATTTTTGTCGAAAATAGCCATGAACGACCATTTTCAATAATATCGAAGGCTAACACCTACGGTTTTTTGACCAAGAAATGGTCTCCACCAGAAATCCAAGAATGTGATCTACGACAAGGAAACATATGTGGGGTGAGGTGTATGAGCCTCTGGTCGACGATCAATGGCCACACAACCCCCATTTTGCCGAAAATAGCCATGAATGACCATTTTCAATAATACAGAAGGCTAACACGTACGCGTTTTTAACCAAGAAATGGTTTCCACCAGAAATCCAAGAATGTAATCTATGGCAAGGAAACATATGTGGGGTGAGGTTTATGAGCCTCTAGTCGATGATAAATGGCCACACAACCCCCATTTTTTATGAAAATAGCCATGAGCGACCTTGAAAATAGCCATGAGCGACCATTTTCAATAATACTAGAGGCTAACACCTACGGATTTTAGACCAAGAAATGGTCTCCACCAGAAATCCAAGAATGTGATCTATGGCAAGGAAACAAATGTGGGGTGAGGTGTATGAGCGTCTGGTCGATGATCAATGGCCACACAACCCCCATTTTTGTCGAAAATAGCCATGAACGACCATTTTCAATAATACCGAAGGCTAACACCTACGGATTTTTGACCAAGAAATGGACTCCACCAGAAATCCAAGAATGTGATCTATGGCAAGGAAACATTTGTGGGGTGAGGTGTATGAGCCTCTAGTCGATGATCAATGGCCACACAACCCCCATTTTTGTCGAAAATAGCCATGAATGACCATTTTCAAAAATACCAAAGGCTAACACGTATGGATTTTTTACCAAGAAATGGTCTCCACCAGGAATCCAAGAATGTGATCTATGGCAAGGAAACATATGTGGGGTGAGGTGTATGATCCTCTGGTCGATGATCAATGGCCACACAACCCCCATTTTGCCGAAAATAGCCATGAACGACCATTTTCAATAATACCGAAGGCTAACACGTACGAGTTTTTAACCAAGAAATGGTCTCCACCAGAAATCCAAGAATGTGATCTATGGCAAGGAAACATATGTGGGGTGAGGTTTATGAGCCTCTAGGTGATGATAAATGGCCACACAACCCCCATTTTTTATGAAAATAGCCATGAGCGACCATTTTCAATAATACTAGAGGCTAAGACCTACGGATTTTAGACCAAGAAATGGTCTCCACCAGAAATCCAAGAATGTGATCTATGGCAAGGAAACATATGTGGGGTGAGGTGTATGAGCATCTGGTCGATGATCAATGGCCACACACCCCCATTTTTGTCGAAAATAGACATGAACGACCATTTTCAATAATACCGAAGGCTAACACCTACGGATTTTTGACCAAGAAATGGTCTCCACCAGAAATCCAAGAATGTGATCTATGGCAAGGAAACATATGTGGGGTGAGGTGTATGAGCCTCTAGTCGATGATCAATGGCCACACAACCCCCATTTTTGTCGAAAATAGCCATGAACGACCATTTTCAATAATACCGAAGGCTAACATCTACGTATTTTTGACCAAGAAATGGTCTCCACCAGAAATCCAAGAATGTGATCTATGGCAAGGAAACATATGTGGGGTGAGGTGTATGAGCCTCTGGTCGATGATCAATGGCCACACAACCCCCATTTTGCCGAAAATAGCCATGAATGACCATTTTCAATAATACCGAAGGCTAACACGTACGAGTTTTTAACCAAGAAATGGTTTCCACCAGAAATCCAAGAATGTAATCTATGGCAAGGAAACATATGTGGGGTGAGGTTTATGAGCCTCTAGTCGATGATAAATGGCCACACAACCCCCATTTTTTTATGAAAATAGCCATGAGCGACCTTGAAAATAGCCATGAGCGACCATTTTCAATAATACTAGAGGCTAACACCTACGGATTTTAGACCAAGAAATGGTCTCCACCAGAAATCCAAGAATGTGATCTATGGCAAGGAAACATATGTGGGGTGAGGTGTATGAGCGTCTGGTCGATGATCAATGGCCACACAACCCCCATTTTTGTCGAAAATAGCCATGAACGACCATTTTCAATAATACCGAAGGCTAACACCTACGGATTTTTGACCAAGAAATGTCTGCACCAGAAATCCAAGAATGTGATCTATGGCAAGGAAACATATGTGGGGTGAGGTGTATGAGCCTCTAGTCGATGATCAATGGCCACACAACCCCCATTTTTGTCGAAAATAGCCATGAATGACCATTTTCAAAAATACCAAAGGCTAACACGTACGGATTTTTAACCAAGAAATGGTCTCCACCAGAAATCCAAGAATGTGATCTATGGCAAGGAAACATATGTGGGGTGAGGTGTACGAGCCTCTGGTTGATGATCAATGGCCAGACAACCCCCATTTTGCCGAAAATAGCCATGAATGACCATTTTCAATAATACCGAAGGCTAACACGTACGAGTTTTTAACCAAGAAATGGTTTCCACCAGAAATCCAAGAATGTAATCTATGGCAAGGAAACATATGTGGGGTGAGGTTTATGAGCCTCTAGTCGATGATAAATGGCCACACAACCCCCATTTTTTATGAAAATAGCCATGAGCGACCTTGAAAATAGCCATGAGCGACCATTTTCAATAATACTAGAGGCTAACACCTACGGATTTTAGAACAAGAAATGGTCTCCACCAGAAATCCAAGAATGTGATCTATGGCAAGGAAACATATGTGGGGTGAGGTGTATGAGCGTCTGGTCGATGATCAATGGCCACACAACCCCCATTTTTGTCGAAAATAGCCATGAACGACCATTTTCAATAATACCGAAGGATAACACCTACGGATTTTTGACCAAGAAATGGTCTCCACCAGAAATCCAAGAATGTGATCTATGGCAAGGAAACATATGTGGGGTGAGGTGTATGAGCCTCTGGTCGAAGATCAATGGCCACACAACCCCCATTTTTGTCGAAAATAGCCATGAACGACCATTTTCAATGACACTGAAGGCTAACACCTACGGATTTTTGACCAAGAAATGGTCTCCACCATAAATCCAAGAATGTGATCTATGGCAAGGAAACATATGTGTAGTGAGGTGTATGAGCCTCTGGTCGAAGATCAATGGCCACACAACCCCCATTTTTGTCGAAAATAGCCATGAATGACCATTTTCAAAAATACCAAAGGCTAACACGTACGGATTTTTGACCAAGAAATGGTCTCCACCAGAAATCCAAGAATGTGATCTATGGCAAGGAAACATATGTGGGGTGAGGTGTACGAGCCTCTGGTCGATAATGAATGGTCACACAACCCCCATTTTGCCGAAAATAGCCATGAACGACCATTTTCAATAATACCGAAGGCTAACACGTACGAGTTTTTAACCAAGAAATGGTCTCCACCAGAAATGCAAGAATGTGATCTATGGCAAAGAAACATATGTGGGGCGAGGTTTATGAGCCTCTAGTCGATGATAAATGGCCACACAACCCCCATTTTTTATGAAAATAGCCATGAGCGACCTTGAAAATAGCCATGAGCGACCATTTTCAATAATACTAGAGGCTAACACCTATGGATTTTAGACCAAGAAATGGTCTCCACCAGAAATCCAAGAATGTGATCTATGACAAGGAAACATATGTGGGGTGAGGTGTATGAGCGTCTGGTCGATGATCAATGGCCACACAACCCCCATTTTTGTCGAAAATAGCCATGAACGACCATTTTCAATAATACCGAAGGCTAACACCTACGGATTTTTGACCAAGAAATGGTCTCCACCAGAAATCCAAGAATGTGATCTATGGCAAGGAAACATATGTGGGGTGAGGTGTATGAGCCTCTGGTCGATGATCAATGGCCACACAACCCCCATTTTTGTCGAAAATAGCCATGAACGACCATTTTCAATAATACCGAAGGCTAACACCTACAGATTTTTGACCAAGAAATGGTCTCCACCAGAAATCAAAGAATGTGATCTATGGCAAGGAAACATATGTGGGGTGAGGTGTATGAGCGTCTGGTCGATGATCAATGGCCACACAACCCCCATTTTTGTCGAAAATAGCCATGAATGACCATTTACAATAATACCGAAGGCTAACACCTACGGATTTTGACCAAGAAATGGTCTCCACCAGAAATCCAAGAATGTGATCTATGGAAAGGAAACATATGTGGGGTGAGGTGTACGAGCCTTTGGTCGATGATCAATGGCCACAGAACCCCCATTTTGCCAAAAATAGCCATGAACGACCATTTTCAATAATACCGAAGGCTAACACGTACGAGTTTTTGACCAAGAAATGGTCGCCACCAAAAATCCAAGAATGTGATCTATGGCAAGGAAACATATTTGGGGTGAGGTGTACGAGCCTCTGGTTGATGATCAATGGCCACACAACCCCCATTTTGCCGAAAATAGCCATGAATGACCATTTTCAATAATACCGAAGGCTAACACGTACGAGTTTTTAACCAAGAAATGGTTTCCACCAGAAATCCAAGAATGTAATCTATGGCAAGGAAACATATGTGGGGTGAGGTTTATGAGCCTCTAGTCGATGATAAATGGCCACACAACCCCCATTTTTTATGAAAATAGCCATGAGCGACCTTGAAAATAGCCATGAGCGACCATTTTCAATAATACTAGAGGATAACACCTACGGATTTTAGACCAAGAAATGGTCTCCACCAGAAATCCAAGAATGTGATCTATGGCAAGGAAACTTATGTGGGGTGAGGTGTATGAGCGTCTGGTCGATGATCAATGGCCACACAACCCCCATTTTTGTCGAAAATAGCCATGAACGACCATTTTCAATAATACCGAAGGCTAACACCTACGGATTTTTGACCAAGAAATGGTCTCCACCAGAAATCCAAGAATGTGATCTATGGCAAGGAAACATATGTGGGGTGAGGTGTATGAGCCTCTGGTCGACGATCAATGGCCACACAACCCTAATTTTTGTCAAAAATAGCCATGAACGATCATTTTCAATGACACTGAAGGCTAACACCTACGGATTTTTGACCAAGAAATGGTCTCCACCATAAATCCAAGAATGTGATCTATGGCAAGGAAACATATGTGTAGTGAGGTGTATGAGCCTCTGGTCGAAGATCAATGGCCACACAACCCCCATTTTTGTCGAAAATAGCCATGAATGACCATTTTCAAAAATACCAAAGGCTAACACGTACGGATTTTTGACCAAGAAATGGTCTCCACCAGAAATCAAAGAATGTGATCTATGGCAAGGAAACATATGTGGGGTGAGGTGTACGAGCCTCTGGTCGATAATGAATGGCCACACAACCCCCATTTTGCCGAAAATAGCCATGAACGACCATTTTCAATAATACCGAAGGCTAACACGTACGAGTTTTTAACCAAGAAATGGTCTCCACCAGAAATCCAAGAATGTGATCTATGGCAAGGAAACATATGTGGGGCGAGGTTTATGAGCCTCTAGTCGATGATAAATGGCCACACAACCCCCATTTTTTATGAAAATAGCCATGAGCGACCTTGAAAATAGCCATGAGCGACCATTTTCAATAATACTAGAGGCTAACACCTATGGATTTTAGACCAAGAAATGGTCTCCACCAGAAATCCAAGAATGTGATCTATGACAAGGAAACATATGTGGGGTGAGGTGTATGAGCGTCTGGTCGATGATCAATGGCCACACAACCCCCATTTTTGTCGAAAATAGCCATGAACGACCATTTTCAATAATACCGAAGGCTAACACCTACGGATTTTTGACCAAGAAATGGTCTCCACCAGAAATCCAAGAATGTGATCTATGGCAAGGAAACATATGTGGGGTGAGGTGTATGAGCCTCTGGTCGATGATCAATGGCCACACAACCCCCATTTTTGTCGAAAATAGCCATGAACGACCATTTTCAATAATACCGAAGGCTAACACCTACGGATTTTTGACCAAGAAATGGTCTCCACCAGAAATCCAAGAATGTGATCTATGGCAAGGAAACATATGTGGGGTGAGGTGTATGAGCGTCTGGTCGATGATCAATGGCCACACAACCCCCATTTTTGTCGAAAATAGCCATGAATGACCATTTACAATAATACCGAAGGCTAACACCTACGGATTTTGACCAAGAAATGGTCTCCACCAGAAATCCAAGAATGTGATCTATGGAAAGGAAACATATGTGGGGTGAGGTGTACGAGCCTTTGGTCGATGATCAATGGCCACAGAACCCCCATTTTGCCAAAAATAGCCATGAACGACCATTTTCAATAATACCGAAGGCTAACACGTACGAGTTTTTGACCAAGAAATGGTCGCCACCAAAAATCCAAGAATGTGATCTATGGCAAGGAAACATATGTGGGGTGAGGTGTACGAGCCTCTGGTTGATGATCAATGGCCACACAACCCCCATTTTGCCGAAAATAGCCATGAATGACCATTTTCAATAATACCGAAGGCTAACACGTACGAGTTTTTAACCAAGAAATGGTTTCCACCAGAAATCCAAGAATGTAATCTATGGCAAGGAAACATATGTGGGGTGAGGTTTATGAGCCTCTAGTCGATGATAAATGGCCACACAACCCCCATTTTTTATGAAAATAGCCATGAGCGACCTTGAAAATAGCCATGAGCGACCATTTTCAATAATACTAGAGGATAACACCTACGGATTTTAGACCAAGAAATGGTCTCCACCAGAAATCCAAGAATGTGATCTATGGCAAGGAAACATATGTGGGGTGAGGTGTATGAGCGTCTGGTCGATGATCAATGGCCACACAACCCCCATTTTTGTCGAAAATAGCCATGAACGACCATTTTCAATAATACCGAAGGCTAACACCTACGGATTTTTGACCAAGAAATGGTCTCCACCAGAAATCCAAGAATGTGATCTATGGCAAGGAAACATATGTGGGGTGAGGTGTATGAGCCTCTGGTCGACGATCAATGGCCACACAACCCTAATTTTTGTCGAAAATAGCCATGAACGATCATTTTCAATGACACTGAAGGCTAACACCTACGGATTTTTGACCAAGAAATGGTCTCCAACATAAATCCAAGAATGTGATCTATGGCAAGGAAACATATGTGTAGTGAGGTGTATGAGCCTCTGGTCGAAGATCAATGGCCACACAACCCCCATTTTTGTCGAAAATAGCCATGAATGACCATTTTCAAAAATACCAAAGGCTAACACGTACGGATTTTTGACCAAGAAATGGTTTCCACCAGAAATCAAAGAATGTGATCTATGGCAAGGAAACATATGTGGGGTGAGGTGTACGAGCCTCTGGTCGATAATGAATGGCCACACAACCCCCATTTTGCCGAAAATAGCCATGAACGACCATTTTCAATAATACCGAAGGCTAACACGTACGAGTTTTTAACCAAGAAATGGTCTCCACCAGAAATCCAAGAATGTGATCTATGGCAAGGAAACATATGTGGGGCGAGGTTTATGAGCCTCTAGTCGATGATAAATGGCCACACAACCCCCATTTTTTATGAAAATAGCCATGAGCGACCTTGAAAATAGCCATGAGCGACCATTTTCAATAATACTAGAGGCTAACACCTATGGATTTTAGACCAAGAAATGGTCTCCACCAGAAATCCAAGAATGTGATCTATGGCAAGGAAACATATGTGGGGTGAGGTGTATGAGCGTCTGGTCGATGATCAATGGCCACACAACCCCCATTTTTGTCGAAAATAGCCATGAACGACCATTTTCAATAATACCGAAGGCTAACACCTACAGATTTTTGACCAAGAAATGGTCTCCACCAGAAATCCAAGAATGTGATCTATGGCAAGGAAACATATGTGGGGTGAGGTGTATGAGCCTCTGGTCGATGATCAATGGCCACACAACCCCCATTTTTGTCGAAAATAGCCATGAACGACCATTTTCAATAATACCGAAGGCTAACACCTACGGATTTTTGACCAAGAAATGGTCTCCACCAGAAATCCAAGAATGTGATCTATGGCAAGGAAACATATGTGGGGTGAGGTGTATGAGCGTCTGTTCGATGATCAATGGCCACACAACCCCCATTTTTGTCGAAAATAGCCATGAATGACCATTTACAATAATACCGAAGGCTAACACCTACGGATTTTTGACCAAGAAATGGTCTCCACCAGAAATCCAAAAATGTGATCTATGGAAAGGAAACATATGTGTGGTGAGGTGTACGAGCCTCTGGTCGATGATCAATGGCCACAGAACCCCCATTTTGCCGAAAATAGCCATGAACGACCATTTTCAATAATACCGAAGGCTAACACGTACGAGTTTTTGACCAAGAAATGGTCTCCACCAAAAATCGAAGAATGTGATCTATGGCAAGGAAACATATGTGGGGTGAGGTGTATGAGCGTCTGGTCGATGATCAATGGCCACACAACCCCCATTTTGTCGAAAATAGCCATGAATGACCATTTACAATAATACCGAAGGATAACACCTACGGATTTTTGACCAAAAAATGGTCTCCACCAGAAATCCAAGAATGTGATCTATGGCAAGGAAACATATGTGGGGTGAGGTGTATGAGCCTCTGGTCGACGATCAATGGCCACACAACCCTAATTTTTGTCGAAAATAGCCATGAACGACCATTTTCAATGACACTGAAGGCTAACACCTACGGATTTTTGACCAAGAAATGGTCTCCACCATAAATCCAAGAATGTGATCTATGGCAAGGAAACATATGTGGGGTGAGGTGTATGAGCCTCTGGTCGATGATCAATGGCCACACAACCCCCATTTTTGTCGAAAATAGCCATGAATGACCATTTACAATAATACCGAAGGCTAACACCTACGGATTTTTGACCAAGAAATGGTCTCCACCAGAAATCCAAGAATGTGATCTATGGCAAGGAAACATATGTGGGGTGAGGTGTATGAGCCTCTGGTCGATGATCAATGGCCACACAACCCCCATTTTTGTCGAAAATAGCCATGAACGACCATTTTCAATAATATCGAAGGCTAACACCTACGGATTTTTGACCAAGAAATGGTCTCCACCAGAAATCCAAGAATGTGATCTACGACAAGGAAACATATGTGGGGTGAGGTGTATGAGCCTCTGGTCGACGATCAATGGCCACACAACCCCCATTTTGCCGAAAATAGCCATGAATGACCATTTTCAATAATACCGAAGGCTAACACGTACGAGTTTTTAACCAAGAAATGGTTTCCACCAGAAATCCAAGAATGTAATCTATGGCAAGGAAACATATGTGGGGTGAGGTTTATGAGCCTCTAGTCGATGATAAATGGCCACACAACCCCCATTTTTTATGAAAATAGCCATGAGCGACCTTGAAAATAGCCATGAGCGACCATTTTCAATAATACTAGAGGCTAACACCTACGGATTTTAGACCAAGAAATGGTCTCCACCAGAAATCCAAGAATGTGATCTATGGCAAGGAAACATATGTGGGGTGAGGTGTATGAGCGTCTGGTCGATGATCAATGGCCACACAACCCCCATTTTTGTCGAAAATAGCCATGAACGACCATTTTCAATAATACCGAAGGCTAACACCTACGGATTTTTGACCAAGAAATGGTCTCCACCAGAAATCCAAGAATGAGATCTATGGCAAGGAAACATATGTGGGGTGAGGTGTATGAGCCTCTGGTCGACGATCAATGGCCACACAACCCTAATTTTTTGTCGAAAATAGCCATGAACGACCATTTTCAATGACACTGAAGGCTAACACCTACGGATTTTTGACCAAGAAATGGTCTCCACCATAAATCCAAGAATGTGATCTATGGCAAGGAAACATATGTGTAGTGAGGTGTATGAGCCTCTGGTCGAAGATCAATGGCCACACAACCCCCATTTTTGTCGAAAATAGCCATGAATGACCATTTTCAAAAATACCAAAGGCTAACACATTCGGATTTTTGCCCAAGAAATGGTCTCCACCAGAAATCCAAGAATGTGATCTATGGCAAGGAAACATATGTGGGGTGAGGTGTACGAGCCTCTGGTCGATGATCAATGGCCACAGAACCCCCATTTTGCCGAAAATAGCCATGAATGACCATTTTCAATAATACCGAAGGCTAACACGTACGAGTTTTTAACCAAGAAATGGTCTCCACCAAAAATCCAAGAATGTGATCTATGACAGGGAAACATATGAGGGGTGAGATTTATGAGCCTCTAGTCGATGATAAATGGCCACACAACCCCCATTTTTTATGAAAATAGCCATGAGCGACCATTTTCAATAATATTAGAGGCTAAGACCTACGGATTTTTGACCAAGAAATGGTCTCCACCAGAAATCTAAGAATGTGATCTATGGCAAGGAAACATATGTGGGGTGAGGTGTATGAGCCTCTGGTCGATGATCAATGGCCACACAACCCACATTGTTGTCGAAAATAGCCATGAATGACCATTTACAATAATACCGAAGGCTAACACCTACGGATTTTTGACCAAGAAATGGTCTCCACCAGAAATCCAAGAATGTGATCTATGGCAAGGAAACATATGTGGGGTGAGGTGTATGAGCCTCTGGTCGATGATCAATGGCCACACAACCCCCATTTTTGTCGAAAATGGCCATGAACGACCATTTTCAATAATATCGAAGGCTAAGACCTACGGATTTTTGACCAAGAAATGGTCTCCACCAGAAATCCAAGAATGTGATCTACGACAAGGAAACATATGTGGGGTGAGGTGTATGAGCCTCTGGTCGACGATCAATGGCCACACAACCCCCATTTTGCCGAAAATAGCCATGAATGACCATTTTCAATAATACCGAAGGCTAACACGTACGAGTTTTTAACCAAGAAATGGTTTCCACCAGAAATCCAAGAATGTAATCTATGGCAAGGAAACATATGTGGGGTGAGGTGTACGAGCCTCTGGTCGATGATCAATGGCCACACAACCCCCATTTTGCCGAAAATAGCCATGAACGACCATTTTCAATAATACCGAAGGCTAACACGTACGAGTTTTTGACCAAGAAATGGTCTCCACCAAAAATCCAAGAATGTGATCTATGGCAAGGAAACATATGTGGGGTGAGATTTATGAGCCTCTAGTCGATGATAAATGGCCACACAACCCCCATTTTTTATGAAAATAGCCATGAGCGACCATTTTCAATAATATTAGAGGCTAAGACCTACGGATTTTTGACCAAGAAATGGTCTCCACCAGAAATCCAAGAATGTGATCTATGGCAAGGAAACATATGTGGGGTGAGGTGTATGAGCCTATGGTCGATGATCAATGGCCACACAACCCCCATTTTTGTCGAAAATAGCCATGAATGACCATTTACAATAATACCGAAGGCTAACACCTACGGATTTTTGACCAAGAAATGGTCTCCACCAGAAATCCAAGAATGTGATCTATGGCAAGGAAACATATGTGGGGTGAGGTGTATGAGCCTCTGGTCGATGATCAATGGCCACACAACCCCCATTTTTGTCGAAAATAGCCATGAACGACCATTTTCAATAATATCGAAGGCTAACACCTACGGATTTTTGACCAAGAAATGGTCTCCACCAGAAATCCAAGAATGTGATCTACGACAAGGAAACATTTGTGGGGTGAGGTGTATGAGCCTCTGGTCGACGATCAATGGCCACACAACCCCCATTTTGCCGAAAATAACCATGAATGACCATTTTCAATAATACCGAAGGCTAACACGTACGAGTTTTTAACCAAGAAATGGCTTCCACCAGAAATCCAAGAATGTAATCTATGGCAAGGAAACATATGTGGGGTGAGGTTTATGAGCCTCTAGTCGATGATAAATGGCCACACAACCCCCATTTTTTATGAAAATAGCCATGAGCGACCTTGAAAATAGCCATGAGCGACCATTTTCAATAATACTAGAGGCTAACACCTACGGATTTTAGACCAAGAAATGGTCTCCACCAGAAATCCAAGAATGTGATCTATGGCAAGGAAACATATGTGGGGTGAGGTGTATGAGCCTCTGGTCGATGATCAATGGCCACACAACCCCCATTTTTGTCGAAAATAGCCATGAACGACCATTTTCAATAATATCGAAGGCTAACACCTACGGATTTTTGACCAAGAAATGGTCTCCACCAGAAATCCAAGAATGTGATCTACGACAAGGAAACATTTGTGGGGTGAGGTGTATGAGCCTCTGGTCGACGATCAATGGCCACACAACCCCCATTTTGCCGAAAATAACCATGAATGACCATTTTCAATAATACCGAAGGCTAACACGTACGAGTTTTTAACCAAGAAATGGCTTCCACCAGAAATCCAAGAATGTAATCTATGGCAAGGAAACATATGTGGGGTGAGGTTTATGAGCCTCTAGTCGATGATAAATGGCCACACAACCCCCATTTTTTATGAAAATAGCCATGAGCGACCTTGAAAATAGCCATGAGCGACCATTTTCAATAATACTAGAGGCTAACACCTACGGATTTTAGACCAAGAAATGGTCTCCACCAGAAATCCAAGAATGTGATCTATGGCAAGGAAACATATGTGGGGTGAGGTGTATGAGCCTCTGGTCGATGATCAATGGCCACACAACCCCCATTTTTGTCGAAAATAGCCATGAACGACCATTTTCAATAATATCGAAGGCTAACACCTACGGATTTTTGACCAAGAAATGGTCTCCACCAGAAATCCAAGAATGTGATCTACGACAAGGAAACATTTGTGGGGTGAGGTGTATGAGCCTCTGGTCGACGATCAATGGCCACACAACCCCCATTTTGCCGAAAATAACCATGAATGACCATTTTCAATAATACCGAAGGCTAACACGTACGAGTTTTTAACCAAGAAATGGCTTCCACCAGAAATCCAAGAATGTAATCTATGGCAAGGAAACATATGTGGGGTGAGGTTTATGAGCCTCTAGTCGATGATAAATGGCCACACAACCCCCATTTTTTATGAAAATAGCCATGAGCGACCTTGAAAATAGCCATGAGCGACCATTTTCAATAATACTAGAGGCTAACACCTACGGATTTTAGACCAAGAAATGGTCTCCACCAGAAATCCAAGAATGTGATCTACGACAAGGAAACATATGTGGGGTGAGGTGTATGAGCCTCTGGTCGACGATCAATGGCCACACAACCCCCATTTTGCCGAAAATAGCCATGAATGACCATTTTCAATAATACCGAAGGCTAACACGTACGAGTTTTTAACCAAGAAATGGCTTCCACCAGAAATCCAAGAATGTAATCTATGGCAAGGAAACATATGTGGGGTGAGGTTTATGAGCCTCTAGTCGATGATAAATGGCCACACAACCCCCATTTTTTATGAAAATAGCCATGAGCGACCTTGAAAATAGCCATGAGCGACCATTTTCAATAATACTAGAGGCTAACACCTACGGATTTTAGACCAAGAAATGGTCTCCACCAGAAATCCAAGAATGTGATCTATGGCAAGGAAACATATGTGGGGTGAGGTGTATGAGCGTCTGGTCGATGATCAATGGACACACAACCCCCATTTTTGTCGAAAATAGCCATGAACGACCATTTTCAATAATACCGAAGGCTAACCCCTACGGATTTTTGACCAAGAAATGGTCTCCACCAATAATCCAAGAATGTGATTTATGGCAAAGAAACATATGTGGGGTGAGGTGTATGAGCCTCTGGTCGACGATCAATGGCCACACAACCCTAATTTTTGTCGAAAATAGCCATGAACGACCATTTTCAATGACACTGAAGGCTAACACCTACGGATTTTTGACCAAGAAATGGTCTCCACCATAAATCCAAGAATGTGATCTATGGCAAGGAAACATATGTGTAGTGAGGTGTATGAGCCTCTGGTCGAAGATCAATGGCCACACAACCCCCATTTTTGTCGAAAATAGCCATGAATGACCATTTTCAAAAATACCAAAGGCTAACACGTACGGATTTTTGACCAAGAAATGGTCTCCACCAGAAATCCAAGAATGTGATCTATGGCAAGGAAACATATGTGGGGTGAGGTGTACGAGCCTCTGGTCGATGATCAATGGCCACACAACCCCCATTTTGCCGAAAATAGCCATGAACGACCATTTTCAATAATACCGAAGGCTAACACGTACGAGTTTTTAACCAAGAAATGGTCTCCACCAGAAATCCAAGAATGTGATCTATGGCAATGAAACATATGTGGGGTGAGGTTTATGAGCCTCTAGTCGATGATAAATGGCCACACAACCCCCATTTTTTATGAAAATAGCCATGAGCGACCTTGAAAATAGCCATGAGCGACCATTTTCAATAATACTAGAGGCTAACACCTACGGATTTTAGACCAAGAAATGGTCTCCACCAGAAATCCAAGAATGTGATCTATGGCAAGGAAACATATGTGGGGTGAGGTGTATGAGCGTCTGGTCGATGATCAATGGCCACACAACCCCCATTTTTGTCGAAAATAGCCATGAACGACCATTTTCAATAATACCTAAGGCTAACACCTACGGATTTTTGACCAAGAAATGGTCTCCACCAGAAATCCAAGAATGTGATCTATGGCAAGGAAACATATGTGGGGTGAGGTGTATGAGCCTCTGGTCGACGATCAATGGCCACACAACCCTAATTTTTGTTGAAAATAGCCATGAACGACCATTTTCAATGACACTGAAGGCTAACACCTACGGATTTTTGACCAAGAAATGGTCTCCACCATAAATCCAAGAATGTGATCTATGGCAAGGAAACATATGTGTAGTGAGGTGTATGAGCCTCTGGTCGAAGATCAATGGCCACACAACCCCCATTTTTGTCGAAAATAGCCATGAATGACCATTTTCAAAAATACCAAAGGCTAACACATTCGGATTTTTGCCCAAGAAATGGTCTCCACCAGAAATCCAAGAATGTGATCTATGGCAAGGAAACATATGTGGGGTGAGGTGTACGAGCCTCTGGTCGATGATCAATGGCCACAGAACCCCCATTTTGCCGAAAATAGCCATGAACGACCATTTTCAATAATACCGAAGGCTAACACGTACGAGTTTTTGACCAAGAAATGGTCTCCACCAAAAATCCAAGAATGTGATCTATGGCAAGGAAACATATGTGGGGTGAGATTTATGAGCCTCTAGTCGATGATAAATGGCCACACAACCCCCATTTTTTTATGAAAATAGCCATGAGCGTCCATTTTCAATAATATTAGAGGCTAAGACCTACAGATTTTTGACCAAGAAATGGTCTCCACCAGAAATCCAAGAATGTGATCTATGGCAAGGAAACATATGTGGGGTGAGGTGTATGAGCCTCTGGTCGATGATCAATGGCCACACAACCCCCATTTTTGTCGAAAATAGCCATGAATGACCATTTACAATAATACCGAAGGCTAACACCTACGGATTTTTGACCAAGAAATGGTCTCCACCAGAAATCCAAGAATGTGATCTATGGCAAGGAAACATATGTGGGGTGAGGTGTATGAGCCTCTGGTCGACGATCAATGGCCACACAACCCTAATTTTTGTTGAAAATAGCCATGAACGACCATTTTCAATGACACTGAAGGCTAACACCTACGGATTTTTGACCAAGAAATGGTCTCCACCATAAATCCAAGAATGTGATCTATGGCAAGGAAACATATGTGTAGTGAGGTGTATGAGCCTCTGGTCGAAGATCAATGGCCACACAACCCCCATTTTTGTCGAAAATAGCCATGAATGACCATTTTCAAAAATACCAAAGGCTAACACATTCAGATTTTTGCCCAAGAAATGGTCTCCACCAGAAATCCAAGAATGTGATCTATGGCAAGGAAACATATGTGGGGTAAGGTGTACGAGCCTCTGGTCGATGATCAATGGCCACAGAACCCCCATTTTGCCGAAAATAGCCATGAACGACCATTTTCAATAATACCGAAGGCTAACACGTACGAGTTTTTGACCAAGAAATGGTCTCCACCAAAATCCAAGAATGTGATCTATGGCAAGGAAACATATGTGGGGTGAGATTTATGAGCCTCTAGTCGATGATAAATGGCCACACAACCCCCATTTTTTTATGAAAATAGCCATGAGCGACCATTTTCAATAATATTAGAGGCTAAGACCTACAGATTTTTGACCAAGAAATGGTCTCCACCAGAAATCCAAGAATGTGATCTATGGCAAGGAAACATATGTGGGGTGAGGTGTATGAGCCTCTGGTCGATGATCAATGGCCACACAACCCCCATTTTTGTCGAAAATAGCCATGAATGACCATTTACAATAATACCGAAGGCTAACACCTACGGATTTTTGACCAAGAAATGGTCTCCACCAGAAATCCAAGAATGTGATCTATGGCAAGGAAACATATGTGGGGTGAGGTGTATGAGCCTCTGGTCGATGATCAATGGCCACACAACCCCCATTTTTGTCGAAAATAGCCATGAACGACCATTTTCAATAATATCGAAGGATAACACCTACGGATTTTTGACCAAGAAATGGTCTCCACCAGAAATCCAAGAATGTGATCTACGACAAGGAAACATATGTGGGGTGAGGTGTATGAGCCTCTGGTCGACGATCAATGGCCACACAACCCCCATTTTGCCGAAAATAGCCATGAATGACTATTTTCAATAATACCGAAGGCTAACACGTACGAGTTTTTAACCAAGAAATGGTTTCCACCAGAAATCCAAGAATGTAATCTATGGCAAGGAAACATATGTGGGGTGAGGTTTATGAGCCTCTAGTCGATGATAATGGCCACACAACCCCCATTTTTTATGAAAATAGCCATGAGCGACCTTGAAAATAGCCATGAGCGACCTTGAAAATAGCCATGAGCGACCATTTTCAATAATATTAGAGGCTAAGACCTACGGATTTTTGACCAAGAAATGGTCTCCACCAGAAATCCAAGAATGTGATCTATGGCAAGGAAACATATGTGGGGTGAGGTGTATGAGCCTCTGGTCGATGATCAATGGCCACACAACCCCCATTTTTGTCGAAAATAGCCATGAATGACCATTTACAATAATACCGAAGGCTAACACCTACGGATTTTTGACCAAGAAATGGTCTCCACCAGAAATCCAAGAATGTGATCTATGGCAAGGAAACATATGTGGGGTGAGGTGTATGAGCCTCTGGTCGATAATCAATGGCCACACAACCCCCATTTTTGTCGAAAATAGCCATGAACGACCATTTTCAATAATATCGAAGGCTAACACCTATGGATTTTTGACCAAGAAATGGTCTCCACCAGAAATCCAAGAATGTGATCTACGACAAGGAAACATATGTGGGGTGAGGTGTATGAGCCTCTGGTCGACGATCAATGGCCACACAACCCCCATTTTGCCGAAAATAGCCATGAATGACCATTTTCAATAATACCGAAGGCTAACACGTACGAGTTTTTAACCAAGAAATGGTTTCCACCAGAAATCCAAGAATGTAATCTATGGCAAGGAAACATATGTGGGGTGAGGTTTATGAGCCTCTAGTCGATGATAAATGGCCACACAACCCCCATTTTTTATGAAAATAGCCATGAGCGACCTTGAAAATAGCCATGAGCGACCATTTTCAATAATACTAGAGGCTAACACCTACGGATTTTAGACCAAGAAATGGTCTCCACCAGAAATCCAAGAATGTGATCTATGGCAAGGAAACATATGTGGGGTGAGGTGTATGAGCGTCTGGTCGATGATCAATGGCCACACAACCCCCATTTTTGTCGAAAATAGCCATGAACGACCATTTTCAATAATACCGAAGGCTAACACCTACGGAATTTTGACCAAGAAATGGTCTCCACCAGAAATCCAAGAATGTGATCTATGGCAAGGAAACATATGTGGGGTGAGGTGTATGAGCCTCTGGTCGACGATCAATGGCCACACAACCCCCATTTTTTATGAAAATAGCCATGAGCGACCTTGAAAATAGCCATGAGCGACCATTTTCAATAATACTAGAGGCTAACACCTACGGATTTTAGACCAAGAAATGGTCTCCACCAGAAATCCAAGAATGTGATCTATGGCAAGGAAACATATGTGGGGTGAGGTGTATGAGTGTCTGGTCGATGATCAATGGCCACACAACCCCCATTTTTGTCGAAAATAGCCATGAACGACCATTTTCAATAATACCGAAGGCTAACACCTACGGATTTTTGACCAAGAAATGGTCTCCACCAGAAATCCAAGAATGTGATCTATGGCAAGGAAACATATGTGGGGTGAGGTGTATGAGCCTCTGGTCGACTGATCAATGGCCACACAACCCCCATTTTTGCCGAAAATAGCCATGAATGACCATTTTCAATAATATCGAAGGCTAACACCTACGGATTTTTGA
>NW_023366801.1:0-86649 GCF_902167145.1 Zea mays | reverse complement strand
AGAAATCCAAGAATGTGATCTATGGAAAGGAAACATATGTGGAGACCATTTCTTCGGTACTATCGATGATAAATGGCCACACAACCCCCATTTTTTATGAAAATAGCCATGAGCGACCTTGAAAATAGCCATGAGCGACCATTTTCAATAATACTAGAGGCTAACACCTACGGATTTTAGACCAAGAAATGGTCTCCACCAGAAATCCAAGAATGTGATCTATGGCAAGGAAACATATGTGGGGTGAGGTGTATGAGCGTCTGGTCGATGATCAATGGCCACACAACACCCATTTTTGTCGAAAATAGCCATGAACGACCATTTTCAATAATACTGAAGGCTAACACCTACGGATTTTTGACCAAGAAATGGTCTCCACTAGAAATCCAAGAATGTGATCTATGGCAAGGAAACATATGTGGGGTTAGGTGTATGAGCCTCTAGTCGATGATAAATGGCCACACAACCCCCATTTTTGTCGAAAATAGCCATGAACGACCATTTTCAAAAATACCGAAGGCTAACACCTACGGATTTTTGACCAAGAAATGGTCTCCACCAGAAATCCAAGAATGTGATCTATGGCAAGGAAACATATGTGGGGTGAGGTGTATGAGCCTCTGGTCGACGATCAATGGCCACACAACCCTAATTTTTGTCGAAAATAGCCATGAACGACCATTTTCAATGACACTGAAGGCTAACACCTACGGATTTTTGACCAAGAAATGGTCTCCACCAGAAATCCAAGAATGTGATCTATGGCAAGGAAACATATGTGGAGACCATTTCTTCGGTACTATCGATGATAAATGGCCACACAACCCCCATTTTTTATGAAAATAGCCATGAGCGACCATTTTCAATAATATTAGAGGCTAAGACCTACGGATTTTTGACCAAGAAATGGTCTCCACCAGAAATCCAAGAATGTGATCTATGGCAAGGAAACATATGTGGGGTGAGGTGTATGAGCGTCTGGTCGATGATCAATGGCCACACAACCCCCATTTTTGTCGAAAATAGCCATGAACGACCATTTTCAATAATACCGAAGGCTAACACCTACGGATTATTGACCAAGAAATGATCTCCACCAGAAATCCAAGAATGTGATCTATGGCAAGGAAACATATGTGGGGTGCGGTGTATGAGCGTCTGGTCGATGATCAATGGCCACACAACCCCCATTTTTGTCGAAAATAGCCATGAACGACCATTTTCAATAATACCGAAGGCTAACACCTACGGATTTTTGACCAAGAAATGATCTCCACCAGAAATCGAAGAATGTGATCTATGGCAAGGAAACATATGTGGGGTGAGGTGTATGAGCGTCTGGTCGATGATCAATGGCCACACAACCCCCATTTTTGTCGAAAATAGCCATGAACGACCATTTTCAATAATACCGAAGGCTAACACCTACGGATTTTTGACCAAGAAATGATCTCCACCAGAAATCCAAGAATGTGATCTATGGCAAGGAAACATATGTGGGGTGAGGTGTATGAGCCTCTGGTCGACGATCAATGGCCACACAACCCTAATTTTTGTCGAAAATAGCCATGAACGACCATTTTTAATGACACTGAATGCTAACACCTACGGATTTTTGACCAAGAAATGGTCTCCACCAGAAATCCAAGAATGTGATCTATGGCAAGGAAACATATGTGGAGACCATTTCTTCGGTACTATCGATGATAAATGGCCACACAACCCCCATTTTTTATGAAAATAGCCATGAGCGACCTTGAAAATAGCCATGAGCGACCATTTTCAATAATACTAGAGGCTAACACCTACGGATTTTAGACCAAGAAATGGTCTCCACCAGAAATCCAAAAATGTGATCTATGGCAAGGAAACATATGTGGGGTGAGGTGTATGAGCGTCTGGTCGATGATCAATGGCCACACAACCCCCATTTTTGTCGAAAATAGCCATGAACGACCATTTTCAATAATACCGAAGGCTAACACCTACGGATTTTTTACCAAGAAATGGTCTCCACCAAAAATCCAAGAATGTGATCTATGGCAAGGAAACATATGTGGGGTGAGGTGTATGAGCCTCTGGTCGATGATCAATGGCCACACAACCCCCATTTTTGTCGAAAATAGCCATGAACGACCATTTTCAATAATATCGAAAGCTAACACCTACAGATTTTTGACCAACAAATGGTCTCCACCAGAAATCCAAGAATGTGGTCTATGGCAAGGAAACATATGTGGGGTGAGGTGTATGAGCCTTTGGTCGATGATCAATGGCCACACAACCCCCATTTTTGTCGAAAATAGCCATGAACAACCATTTTCAATAAATTACATTCTTGGATTTCTGGTGGACACCATTTCTTGGTTAAAAACTCGTACGTGTTAGCCTTCGGTATTATTGAAAATGGTCATTCATGGCTATTTTCGACAAAAATGGGGGTTGTGTGGCCATTGATCATCGACCAGAGGCTCATACACCTCACCCCACATATGTTTCCTTGCCATAGATCACATTCTTGGATTTCTGGTGGAGACCATTTCTTGGTCAAAAATCATGAACGACCATTTTCAATAATACCGAAGGCTAACACCTATGGATTTTTGACCAAGAAATGGTCTCCACCAGAAATCCAAGAATGTGATCTACGACAAGGAAACATATGTGGGGTGAGGTGTATGAGCCTCTGGTCGACGATCGATGGCCACACAACCCCCATTTTGCCAAAAATAGCCATGAATGACCATTTTCAATAATACCGAAGGCTAACACGTACGAGTTTTTAACCAAGAAATGGTCTCCACCAGAAATCCAAGAATGTAATCTATTGAAAATGGTCGTTCATGGCTATTTTCGACAAAAATGGGGGTTGTGTGGCCATTGATCATCGACCAATGGCTCATACACCTCACCCCACATATGTTTCCTTGCCATAGACCACATTCTTGGATTTCTGGTGGAGACCATTTGTTGGTCAAAAATCCGTAGGTGTTAGCTTTCGATATTATTGAAAATGGTCGTTCATGGCTATTTTCATCAAAAATGGGGGTTGTGTGGCCATTTATCATCGACTAGAGGCTCATAAAACTCGCCCCACATATGTTTCCTTGCCATAGATTACATTCTTGGATTTCTGGTGGAAACCATTTCTTGGTTAAGAACTCGTACGTGTTAGCCTTCGGTATTATTGAAAATGGTCATTCATGGCTATTTTCGGCAAAATGGGGGTTGTGTGGCCATTGATCGTCGACCAGAGGCTCATACACCTCACCCCACATATGTTTCCTTGTCGTAGATCACATTCTTGGATTTCTGGTGGAGACCATTTCTTGGTTAAAAACTCGTACGTGTTAGCCTTCGGTATTATTGAAAATGGTCATTCATGGCTATTTTTGGCAAAATGGGGGTTGTGTGGCCATTGATCATCGACCAGACGCTCATACACCTCACCCCACATATGTTTCCTTGTCATAGATCACATTCTTGGATTTCTGGTGGAGACCATTTCTTGGTCTAAAATCCGTAGGTGTTAGCCTCTAGTATTATTGAAAATGGTCGCTCATGGCTATTTTCAAGGTCGCTCATGGCTATTTTCATAAAAAATGGGGGTTGTGTGGCCATTTATCATCGACTAGAGGCTCATAAACCTCACCCCACATATGTTTCCTTGCCATAGATCACATTCTTGGATTTCTGGTGGAGACCATTTCTTGGTCAAAAACTCGTACGTGTTAGCCTTCGGTATTATTGAAAATGGTCGTTCATGGCTATTTTCGGCAAAATGGGGGTTTTGTGGCCATTGATCATCGACCAGAGGCTCGTACACCTCACCCCACATATGTTTCCTTGCCATAGATCACATTCTTGGATTTCTGGTGGAGACCATTTCTTGGTCAAAAATCCATAGGTGTTAGCCTCTAGTATTATTGAAAATGGTCGCTCATGGCTATTTTCAAGGTCGCTCATGGCTATTTTCATAAAAAATGGGGGTTGTGTGGCCATTTATCATCGACTAGAGGCTCATAAACCTCACCCCACATATGTTTCCTTGCCATAGATTACATTCTTGGATTTCTGGTGGAAACCATTTCTTGGTCAAAAATCCGTACGTGTTAGCCTTCGGTATTATTGAAAATGGTCGCTCATGGCTATTTTCAAGGTCGCTCATGGCTATTTTCATAAAAAATGGGGGTTGTGTGGCCATTTATCATCGACTAGAGGCTCATAAACCTCACCCCACATATGTTTCCTTGCCATAGATCACATTCTTGGATTTCTGGTGGAGACCATTTCTTGGTCAAAAACTCGTACGTGTTAGCCTTCGGTATTATTAAAAATGGTCGTTCATGGCTATTTTCGGCAAAATGGGGGTTGTGTGGCCATTGATCATCGACTAGAGGCTCGTACACCTCACCCCACATATGTTTCCTTGCCATAGATCACATTCTTGGATTTCTGGTGGAGACCATTTCTTGGTCAAAAATCCGTAGGTGTTAGCCTTCGGTATTATTGAAAATGGTCATTCATGCCATTTCTTGGTTAAAAACTCGTACGTGTTAGCCTTCGGTATTATTGAAAATGGTCGTTGATCACTATTTTCGACAAAAATGGGGGTTGTGTGGCCATTTATCATTGACTAGAGGCTCGTACACTTCACCCCACATACGTTTTCTTGCTATAGATCACATTTTAGATTTCTGGTGGAGACCATTTCTTGGTCAAAAATCCGTAGGTGTTAGCCTTCGGTATTATTGAAAATGGTCGTTCATAGCTATTTTCGACAAAAATGGGGGTTGTGTGGCCATTGATCATCGACCAAAGGCTCATACACCTCACCCCACATATGTTTCCTTGCCATAGACCACATTCTTGGATTTCTGGTGGAGACCATTTGTTGGTCAAAAATCCGTAGGTGTTAGCCTTCGGTATTATTGAAAATGGTCGTACATGGCTATTTGCATCAAAAATGGGGTTTGTGTGGCCATTTATCATCAACCAGAGGCTCGTACACCTCACCCCACATATGTTTCCTTGCCATAGATCACATTCTTGGATTTCTAGTGGAGAGCATTTCTTGGTCAAAAATTCGTACGTGTTAGCCTTCAGTATTATTGAAAATGGTCGTGGTCGTTCATGGCTATTTTCGACAAAATGGGGGTTGTGTGGCCATTGATCATCGACCAGAGGCTCATACACCTCACCCACATATGTTTCCTTGTCGTAGATCACATTCTTGGATTTCTGGTGGAGACCATTTCTTGGTCAAAAATCCGTATGTGTTAGCCTACGGTATTATTGAAAATTTTCGTTCATGGCTATTTTCTACAAAATAGAGGTTCTGTGGCCATTGATCATCGACCAGAGGCTCATACACCTCACCCACATATGTTTTCTTGCCGCAGAACACATTCTTGGATTTCTGGTGGAGACCATTTCTTGGGCAAAAATCCGAATGTGTTAGCCTTCGGTATTATTGAAAATGGTTATTCATGGCTATTTTCGACAAAAATGGGGGTTGTGTGGCCATTTATCTTCAACCAGAGGCTCATACACCTCACTACACATATGTTTTCTTGCCATAGATCACAATCTTGGAATTATGGTGGAGACCATTTCTTGGTCAAAAATCCGTAGGTGTTAGCCGTCAGTGTCATTGAAAATGGTCATTCATGGCTATTTTCGGCAAAATGGGGGTTGTGTGGCCATTGATCGTCGACCAGAGGCTCATACACCTCACCCCACATATGTTTCCTTGTCGTAGATCACATTCTTGGATTTCTGGTGGAGACCATTTCTTGGTCAAAAATCCGTAGGTGTTAGCCTTCGATATTATTGAAAATGGTCGTTCATGGCTATTTTCGACAAAAATGGGGGTTGTGTGGCCATTGATCATCGACTAGAGGCTCATACACCTCACCCCACATATGTTTCCTTGCCATAGATCACATTCTTGGATTTCTGGTGGAGACCATTTCTTGGTCAAAAATCCGTAGGTGTTAGCCTTCGGTATTATTGAAGATGGTCGTTCATGGCTATTTTCGACAAAAATGGGGGTTGTGTGGCCATTGATCATCGACCAGAGGCTCATACACCTCACCCCACATATGTTTCCTTGCCATAGGTCACATTCTTGTTTTTCTGGTGGAGACCATTTCTTGGTCAAAACATCGTGGGTGTTAGCCTTCGGTATTATTGAAAATGGTCGTTCATGGCTATTTTCATAAAAAATGGGGGTTGTGTGGCCATTGATCATCGACCAGACGCTCATACACCTCACCCCACATATGTTTCCTTGCCATAGATCACATTCTTGGATTTCTGGTGGAGACCATTTCTTGGTCAAAAATCCGTAGGTCTTAGCCTCTAGTATTATTGAAAATGGTCGCTCTTGGCTATTTTCATAAAAAATGGGGGTTGTGTGGCCATTGATCATCGACCAAGCCATGAACGACCATTTTCAAAAATACCAAAGGCTAACACGTACGGATTTTTGACCAAGAAATGGTCTCCACCAGAAATCCAAGAATGTGATCTATGGCAAGGAAACATATGTGGGGTGAGGTTTATGAGCCTCTAGTCGATGATAAATGGCCACACAACCCCCATTTTTTATGAAAATAGACATGAGCGACCTTGAAAATAACCATGAGCGACCATTTTCAATAATACTAGAAAAATCCGTAGGTCTTAGCCTCTAGTATTATTGAAAATGGTCGCTCATGGCTATTTTCATAAAAAATGGGGGTTGTGTGGCCATTGATCATCGACTAGAGGCTCATACACCTCACCCCACATATGTTTCCTTGCCATAGATCACATTCTTGGATATCTGGTGGAGACCATTTCTTGGTCTAAAATCCGTAGGTGTTAGCCTCTAGTATTATTGAAAATGGTCGCTCATGGCTATTTTCATAAAAAATGGGGGTTGTGTGGCCATTGATCATCGACCAGAGGCTCGTACACCTCACCCCACATATGTTTCCTTGCCATAGATTACATTCTTGGATTTCTGGTGGAAACCATTTCTTGGTTAAAAACTCGTACGTGTTAGCCTTCGGTATGATTGAAAATGGTCATTCATGGCTATTTTCGGCAAAATGGGGGTTGTGTGGCCATTGATCATCGACCAGAGGCTCATACACCTCACCCCACATATGTTTCCTTGCCATAGATCACATTCTTGGATTTCTGGTGGAGACCATTGATCTTCGACCAGAGGCTCGTACACCTCACCCACATATGTTTCCTTGCCATAGATCACATTCTTGGATTTCTGGTGGAGACCATTTCTTGGTCAAAAATCCGTAGGTGTTAGCCTTCAGTGTCATTGAAAATGGTCGTTCATGGCTATTTTCGACAAAAATTAGGGTTGTGTGGCCATTGATCGTCGACCAGAGGCTCATACACCTCACCCCACATATGTTTCCTTGCCATAGATCACATTCTTGGATTTCTGGTGGAGACCATTTGTTGGTCAAAAATCCGTAGGTGTTAGCTTTCGAAATTTTTGAAAATGGTCGTTCATGGCTATTTTCATCAAAAATGGGGGTTATGTGGCCATTTATCATCGACCAGAGGCTCGTACACCTCACCCCACATATGTTTCCTTGCCGTAGATTACATTCTTGGATTTCCGGTGGAAACCATTTCTTGGTTAAAAACTCGTACGTGTTAGCCTTCGGTATTATTGAAAATGGTCGTTCATGGCTATTTTCGGCAAAATGGGGGTTGTGTGGCCATTGATCATCGACCAGAGGCTCATACACCTCACCCCACATATGTTTCCTTGCCATAGATCACATTCTTGGATTTCTGGTGGAGACCATTGATCTTCGACCAGAGGCTCATACACCTCACTACACATATGTTTCCTTGCCATAGATCACATTCTTGGATTTCTGGTGGAGACCATTTCTTGGGCAAAAATCCGAATGTGTTAGCCTTCGGTATTTTTGAAAATGGTAATTCATGGCTATTTTCGACAAAAATGGGGGTTGTGTGGCCATTGATCATCGACTAGAGGCTCATACACCTCACCACATATGTTTCCTTGCCATAGATCACATTCTTGGATTTCTGGTGGAAACCATTTCTTGGTTAAAAACTCGTACGTGTTAGCCTTTGGTATTATTGAAAATGGTCGTTCATGGCTATTTTCGGCAAAATGGGGGTTGTGTGGCCATTGATCATCGACCAGAGGCTCGTACACCTCACCCCACATATGTTTCCTAGCCATAGATCACATTCTTGGATTTCTGGTGGAGACCATTTCTTGGTCTAAAATCCGTAGGTGTTAGCCTCTAGTATTATTGAAAATGGTCGCTCATGGCTATTTTCAAGGTCGCTCATGGCTATTTTCATAAAAAATGGGGGTTGTGTGGCCATTTATCATCGACTAGAGGCTCATAAACCTCACCCCACATATGTTTCCTTGCCATAGATCACATTCTTGGATTTCTGGTGGAGACCATTTCTTGGTCTAAAATCCGTAGGAGTTAGCCTCTAGTATTATTGAAAATGGTCGCTCATGGCTATTTTCATAAAAAATGGGGGTTGTGTGGCCATTGATCATCGACCAGAGGCTCGTACACCTCACCCCACATATGTTTCCTTGCCATAGATCACATTCTTGGATTTCTGGTGGAGACCATTGATCTTCGACCAGAGGCTCATACACCTCACTACACATATGTTTCCTTGCCATAGATCACATTCTTGGATTTATGGTGGAGACCATTTCTTGGTCAAAAATTAGTAGGTGTTAGCCTTCGGTATTATTGAAAATGGTCGTTCATGGCTATTTTCGGCAAAATGGGGGTTGTGTGGCCATTGATCATCGACCAGAGGCTCGTACACCTCACCCCACATATGTTTCCTTGCCATAGATCACATTCTTGGATTTCTGGTGGAGACCATTTCTTGGTCAAAAATCCGTAGGTGTTAGCCTTCGGTATTATTGGAAATGGTCATTCATGGCTATTTTCGACAAAAATGGGGGTTGTGTGGCCATTGATTATCGACCAGACGCTCATACACCTCACCCCACATATGTTTCCTTGCCATAGATCACTGTTTCCTTGCCATAGATCACATTCTTGGATTTCTGGTGGAGACCATTTCTTGGTTAAAAACTCATACGTGTTAGCCTTCGGTATTATTGAAAATGGTCGTTCATGGCTATTTTCGGCAAAATGGGGGTTGTGTGGCCATTGATCATCGACCAGAGGCTCGTACACCTCACCCCACATATGTTTCCTTGCCATAGATCACATTCTTGGATTTCTGGTGGAGACCATTTCTTGGTCAAAAATCCGTAGTTGTTAGCCTTCGGTATTATTGAAAATGGTCATTCATGGATATTTTCGACAAAAATGGGGGTTGTGTGGCCATTGATCATCGACCAGAGGCTCGTAAACCTCACCCCACATATGTTTTCTTGCCATAGATCACATTCTTTGATTTCTGGTGGAGACCATTTCTTGGTCAAAAATCGGAATGTGTTAGCCTTCGATACTATTGAAAATGGTCGTTCATTGCTATTTTCGACAAAAATGGGGGTTGTGTGGCCATTGATATTCGACCAGAGGCTCATACACCTCACTGCACATATGTTTACTTGCCATAGATCACATTCTTGGATTTATGGTGCAGACCATTTCTTGGTCAAAAATCCGTAGGTGTTAGCCTTCGGTATTATTGAAAATGGTCGTTCATGGCTATTTTTGACAAAAATGGGGGTTGTGTGGCCATTGATCATCGACCAGAGGCTCGTACACCTCACCTCACATATGTTTCCTTGCCATAGATCACATTATCGGATTTCTGGTGGAGACCATTTCTTGGTCGAAAATCCATACGTGTTAGCCTTCGGTATTATTGAAAATGGTCGTTCATGGCTATTTTCGACAAAAATTAGGGTTGTGTGGCCATTGATCGTCGACCAGAGGCTCATACACCTCACCCCACATATGTTTCCTTGCCATAGATCACACCATAGATTACATTCTTGGATTTCTGGTGGAAACCATTTCTTGGTTAAAAACTCGTACGTGTTAGCCTTCGGTATTATTGAAAATGGTCATTCATGGCTATTTTCGGCAAAATGGGGGTTGTGTGGCCATTGATCATCGACCAGAGGCTCGTACACCTCACCCCACATATGTTTCCTTGCCATAGATCACATTCTTGGATTTCTGGTGGAGACCATTTCTTGGTTAAAAATCCGTACGTGTTAGCCTTTGGTATTTTTGAAAATGGTCATTCATGGCTATTTTCGACAAAAATGGGGGTTGTGTGGCCATTGATCATCGACTAGAGGCTCATACACCTCACCCCACATATGTTTCCTTGCCATAGATCACATTCTTGGATTTCTGGTGGAGACCATTTCTTGGTCAAAAATCCGTAGGTGTTAGGCTTCGGTATTATTGAAAATGGTCGTTCATGGCTATTTTCGACAAAAATGGGGGTTCTGTGGCCATTGATCGTCGACCAGAGGCTCATACACCTCACCCCACATATGTTTCCTTGCCATAGATCACATTCTTGGATTTCTTGTGGAGACCATTTCTTGGGCAAAAATCCGAATGTGTTAGCCTTTGGTATTTTTGAAAATGGTCATTCATGGCTATTTTCGACAAAAATGGGGGTTGTTTGGCCATTGATCTTCGACCAGAGGCTCATACACCTCACTACACATATGTTTCCTTGCCATAGATCACATTCTTGGATTTATGGTGGAGACCATTTCTTGGTCAAAAATCCGTAGGTGTTAGCCTTCAGTGTCATTGAAAATGGTCGTTCATGGCTATTTTCGACAAAAATGGGGGTTGTGTGGCCATTGATCATCGACCAGAGGCTCATACACCTCACCCCACATATGTTTCCTTGCCATAGATAACATTCTTGGATTTTTGGTGGAGACCATTTCTTGGTCAAAAATCCGTAGGTCTTAGCCTCTAATATTATTGAATATGGTCGCTCATGGCTATTTTCGGCAAAATGGGGGTTGTGTGGCCATTGATCATCGACCAGAGGCTCGTACACCTCACCCCACATATGTTTCCTTGCCATAGATCACATTCTTGGATTTCTGGTGGAGACCATTTCTTGGTTAAAAATCCGTACGTGTTAGCCTTTGGTATTTTTGAAAATGGTCATTCATGGCTATTTTCGACAAAAATGGGAGTTGTGTGGCCATTGATCATCGACTAGAGGCTCATACACCTCACCCCACATATGTTTCCTTGCCATAGATCACATTCTTGGATTTCTGGTGGAGACCATTTCTTGGTCAAAAATCCGTAGGTGTTAGCCTTCGGTATTATTGAAAATGGTCGTTCATGGCTATTTTCGACAAAAATGGGGGTTGTGTGGCCATTGATCATCGACCAGACGCTCATACACCTCACCCCACATATGTGTCCTTGCCATAGATCACATTCTTGGATTTCTGGTGGAGACCATTTCTTGGTCTAAAATCCGTAGGTGTTAGCCTCTAGTATTATTGAAAATGGTCGCTCATGGCTATTTTCAAGGTCGCTCATGGCTATTTTCATAAAAAATGGGGGTTGTGTGGCCATTTATCATCGACTAGAGGCTCATAAACCTCACCCCACATATGTTTCCTTGCCATAGATTACATTCTTGGATTTCTGGTGGAAACCATTTCTTGGTTAAAAACTCGTACGTGTTAGCCTTCGGTATTATTGAAAATGGTCATTCATGGCTATTTCGGCAAAATGGGGGTTGTGTGGCCATTGATCGTCGACCAGAGGCTCATACACCTCACCCCACATATGTTTCCTTGTCGTAGATCACATTCTTGGATTTCTGGTGGAGACCATTTCTTGGTCAAAAATTCGTAGGTGTTAGCCTTCGATATTATTGAAAATGGTCGTTCATGGCTATTTTCGACAAAAATGGGGGTTGTGTGGCCATTGATCATTGACTACAGGCTCATACACCTCACCCCACATATGTTTCCTTGCCATAGATCACATTCTTGGATTTCTGGTGGAGACCATTTCTTGGTCAAAAATCCGTAGGTGTTAGCCTTCGGTATTATTGAAAATGGTCGTTCATGGCTATTTTCGACAAAAATGGGGGTTGTGTGGCCATTGATCGTCGACCAGAGGCTCATACACCTCACCCCACATATGTTTCCTTGCCATAGATCACATTCTTGGATTTCTGGTGGAGACCATTTCTTGGGCAAAAATCCGAATGTGTTAGCCTTTGGTATTTTTGAAAATGGTCATTCATGGCTATTTTCGACAAAAATGGGGGTTGTGTGGCCATTGATCTTCGACCAGAGGCTCATACACCTCACTACACATATGTTTCCTTGCCATAGATCACATTCTTGGATTTATGGTGGAGACCATTTCTTGGTCAAAAATCCGTAGGTGTTAGCCTTCAGTGTCATTGAAAATGGCCGTTCATGGCTATTTTCGACAAAAATGGGGGTTGTGTGGCCATTGATCATCGACCAGAGGCTCATACACCTCACCCCACATATGTTTCCTTGCCATAGATCACATTCTTGGATTTCTGGTGGAGACCATTTCTTGGTCAAAAATCCGTAGGTCTTAGCCTCTAATATTATTGAAAATGGTCGCTCATGGCTATTTTCGGCAAAATGGGGGTTGTGTGGCCATTGATCATCGACCAGAGGCTCGTACACCTCACCCCACATATGTTTCCTTGCCATAGATCACATTCTTGGATTTCTGGTGGAGACCATTTCTTGGTTAAAAATCCGTACGTGTTAGCCTTTGGTATTTTTGAAAATGGTCATTCATGGCTATTTTCGACAAAAATGGGGGTTGTGTGGCCATTGATCATCGACTAGAGGCTCATACACCTCACCCCACATATGTTTCCTTGCCATAGATCACATTCTTGGATTTCTGGTGGAGACCATTTCTTGGTCAAAAATCCGTAGGTGTTAGCCTTCGGTATTATTGAAAATGGTCGTTCATGGCTATTTTCGACAAAAATGGGGGTTGTGTGGCCATTGATCATCGACCAGACGCTCATACAGCTCACCCCACATATGTTTCCTTGCCATAGATCACATTCTTGGATTTCTGGTGGAGACCATTTCTTGGTCTAAAATCCGTAGGTGTTAGCATCTAGTATTATTGAAAATGGTCGCTCATGGCTATTTTCAAGGTCGCTCATGGCTATTTTCATAAAAAATGGGGGTTGTGTGGCCATTTATCATCGACTAGAGGCTCATAAACCTCACCCCACATATGTTTCCTTGCCATAGATTACATTCTTGGATTTCTGGTGGAAACCATTTCTTGGTTAAAAACTCGTACGTGTTAGCCTTCGGTATTATTGAAAATGGTCATTCATGGCTATTTTCGGCAAAATGAGGGTTGTGTGGCCATTGATCGTCGACCAGAGGCTCATACACCTCACCCCACATATGTTTCCTTGTCGTAGATCACATTCTTGGATTTCTGGTGGAGACCATTTCTTGGTCAAAAATCCGTAGGTGTTAGCCTTCGATATTATTGAAAATGGTCGTTCATGGCTATTTTCGACAAAAATGGGGGTTGTGTGGCCATTGATCATCGACCAGAGGCTCATACACCTCACCCCACATATGTTTCCTTGCCATAGATCACATTCTTGGATTTCTGGTGGAGATCATTTCTTGGTTAAAAACTCGAACGTGTTAGCCTTCGGTATTATTGAAAATGGTCGTTCATGGCTATTTTCGGCAAAATGGGGGTTGTGTGGCCATTTATCATCGACCAGAGGCTCATACACCTCACCCCACATATGTTTCCTTGCCATAGATCACATTCTTGGATTTCTGGTGGAGACCATTTCTTGGTCTAAAATCCGTAGGTGTTAGCCTCTAGTATTATTGAAAATGGTCGCTCATGGCTATTTTCAAGGTCGTTCATGGCTATTTTCGACAAAAATGCGGGTTGTGTGGCCATTGATCATCGACCAGACGCTCATACACCTCACCCCACATATGTTTCCTTGCCATAGATCACACTCTTGGATTTCTGGTGGAGACCATTTCTTGGTCAAAAATCCCTAGGTGTTAGCCTTCGGTATTATTGAAAATGGTCGTTCATGGCTATTTTCGACAAAAATGGGGGTTGTGTGGCCATTGATCATCGACCAGAGGCTCATACACCTCACCCCACATATGTTTCCTTGCCATAGATCACATTCTTGGATTTCTGGTGGAGACCATTTCTTGGTCTAAAATCCATAGGTGTTAGCCTCTAGTATTATTGAAAATGGTCGCTCATGGCTATTTTCAAGGTCGCTCATGGCTATTTTCAAGGTCGCTCATGGCTATTTTCATAAAAAATGGGGGTTCTGTGGCCATTGATCGTCGACTAGAGGCTCGTACACCTCACCCCACATATGTTTCCTTGCCATAGATCACATTCTTAGATTTCTGGTGGAGACCATTTCTTGGTTAAAAACTCGTACGTGTTAGCCTTTGGTATTATTGAAAATGGTCATTCATGGCTATTTTCGGCAAAATGGGGGTTGTGTGGCCATTGATCATCGACCAGACGCTCATACACCTCACCCCACATATGTTTCCTTGCCATAGATCACATTCTTGGATTTCTGGTGGAGACCATTTCTTGGTCAAAAATCCGTAGGTGTTAGCCTTCGGTATTATTGTAAATGGTCATTCATGGCTATTTTCGACAAAAATGGGGGTTGTGTGGCCATTGATCATCGACCAGAGGCTCATACACCTCACCCCACATATGTTTCCTTGCCATAGATCACATTCTTGGATTTCTGGTGGAGACCATTTCTTGGTCAAAAATCCGTAGGTCTTAGCCTCTAGTATTATTGAAAATGGTCGCTCATGGCTATTTTCGACAAAAATGGGGGTTGTGTGGCCATTGATCTTCGACCAGAGGCTCATACACCTCACTACACATATGTTTCCTTGCCATAGATCACATTCTTGGATTTATGGTGGAGACCATTTCTTGGTCAAAAATCCGTAGGTGTTAGCCTTCAGTGTCATTGAAAATGGTCGTTCATGGCTATTTTCGACAAAAATTAGGGTTGTGTGGCCATTGATCGTCGACCAGAGGCTCATACACCTCACCCCACATATGTTTCCTTGCCATATATCACATTCTTGGATTTCTGGTGGAGACCATTTCTTGGTCAAAAATCCGTAGGTGTTAGCCTTCAGTATTATTGAAAATGGTCGTTCATGACTATTTTCGACAAAAATGGGGGTTGTGTGGCCATTGATCATCGACCAGACGCTCATACACCTCACCCCACATATGTTTCCTTGCCATAGATCACATTCTTGGATTTCTGGTGGAGACCATTTCTTGGTTAAAAACTCGTACGTGTTAGCCTTCGGTATTATTGAAAATGGTCATTCATGGCTATTTTCGGCAAAATGGGGGTTGTGTGGCCATTGATCATCGACCAGAGGCTCGTACACCTCACCCCACATATGTTTCCTTGCCATAGATCACATTCTTGGATTTCTGGTGGAGACCATTTCTTGGTTAAAAATCCGTACGTGTTAGCCTTTGGTATTTTTGAAAATGGTCATTCATGGCTATTTTCGACAAAAATGGGGGTTGTGTGGCCATTGATCATCGACTAGAGGCTCATACACCTCACCCCACAAATGTTTCCTTGCCATAGATCACATTCTTGGATTTCTGGTGGAGACCATTTCTTGGTCAAAAATCCGTAGGTGTTAGCCTTCGGTATTATTGAAAATGGTCGTTCATGGCTATTTTTGACAAAAATGGGGGTTGTGTGGCCATTGATCATCGACCAGACGCTCATACACCTCACCCCACATATGTTTCCTTGGCATAGGTCACATTCTTGGATTTCTGGTGGAGACCATTTCTTGGTCTAAAATCCGTAGGTGTTAGCCTCTAGTATTATTGAAAATGGTCGCTCATGGCTATTTTCATAATAAATGGGGGTTGTGTGGCCATTTATCATCGACTAGAGGCTCATACACCTCACCCCACATATGTTTCCTTGCCATAGATCACATTCTTGGATTTCTGGTGGAGACCATTTCTTGGTTAAAAACTCGTACGTGTTAGCCTTTGGTATTATTGAAAATGGTCATTCATGGCTATTTTCGGCAAAATGGGGGTTGTGTGGCCATTGATCATCGACCAGACGCTCATAGACCTCACCCCACATATGTTTCCTTGCCATAGATCACATTCTTGGATTTCTGGTGGAGACCATTTCTTGGTCAAAAATCCGTAGGTGTTAGCCTTCGGTATTATTGTAAATGGTCATTCATGGCTATTTTCGACAAAAATGGGGGTTGTGTGGCCATTGATCATCGACCAGAGGCTCATACACCTCACCCCACATATGTTTCCTTGCCATAGATCACATTCTTGGATTTCTGGTGGAGACCATTTATTGGTCAAAAATCCGTAGGTGTTAGCCTTCGGTATTATTGAAAATGGTCGTTCATGGCTATTTTTGACAAAAATGGGGGTTGTGTGGCCATTGATCATCGACCAGACGCTCATACACCTCACCCCACATATGTTTCCTTGCCATAGATCACATTCTTGGATTTCTGGTGGAGACCATTTCTTGGTTAAAAACTCGTACGTGTTAGCCTTTGGTATTTTTGAAAATGGTCATTCAAGGCTATTTTCGACAAAAATGGGGGTTGTGTGGTCATTGATCTTCGACCAGAGGCTCATACACCTCACTACACATATGTTTCCTTGCCATAGATCACATTCTTGGATTTATGGTGGAGACCATTTCTTGGTCAAAAATCCGTAGGTGTTAGCCTTCAGTGTCATTGAAAATGGTCGTTCATGGCTATTTTCGACAAAAATTAGGGTTGTGTGGCCATTGATCGTCGACCAGAGGCTCATACACCTCACCACACATATGTTTCCTTGCCATAGATCACATTCTTGGATTTCTGGTGGAGACCATTTCTTGGTCAAAAATCCGTAGGTGTTAGCCTTCGGTATTATTGAAAATGGTCGTTCATGGCTATTTTCGACAAAAATGGGGGTTGTGTGGCCATTGATCATCGACCAGACGCTCATACACCTCACCCCACATATGTTTCCTTGCCATAGATCACATTCTTAGATTTCTGGTGGTGACCATTTCTTGGTCTAAAATCCATAGGTGTTAGCCTCTAGTATTATTGAAAATGGTCGCTCATGGCTATTTTCAAGGTCGCTCATGGCTATTTTCATAAAAAATGGGGGTTGTGTGGCCATTTATCATCGACTAGAGGCTCATAAACCTCACCCCACATATGTTTCCTTGCCATAGATTACATTCTTGGATTTCTGGTGGAAACCATTTCTTGGTTAAAAACTCGTACGTGTTAGCCTTCGGTATTATTGAAAATGGTCATTCATGGCTATTTTCGGCAAAATGGGGGTTGTGTGGCCATTGATCATCGACCAGAGGCTCGTACACCTCACCCCACATATGTTTCCTTGCCATAGATCACATTCTTGGATTTCTGGTGGAGACCATTTCTTGGTCAAAAATCAGTAGGTGTTAGCCTTCGGTATTATTGAAAATGGTCGTTCATGGCTATTTTCGACAAAAATGGGGGTTGTGTGGCCATTGATCATCGACTAGAGGCTCATACACCTCACCCCACATATGTTTCCTTGCCATAGATCACATTCTTGGATTTCTGGTGGAGACCATTTCTTGGTCAAAAATCCGTAGGTGTTAGCCTTCGGTATTATTGAAAATGGTCGTTCATGGCTATTTTCGACAAAAATGGGGGTTGTGTGGCCATTGATCATCGACCAGACGCTCATACACCTCACCCCACATATGTTTCCTTGCCATAGATCACATTCTTGGATTTCTGGTGGAGACCATTTCTTGGTCTAAAATCCGTAGGTGTTAGCCTCTAGTATTATTGAAAATGGTCGCTCATGGCTATTTTCAAGGTCGCTCATGGCTATTTTCATAAAAAATGGGGGTTGTGTGGCCATTTATCATCGACTAGAGGCTCATAAACCTCACCCCACATATGTTTCCTTTGCATAGATTACATTCTTGGATTTCTGGTGGAAACCATTTCTTGGTTAAAAACTCGTACGTGTTAGCCTTCGGTATTATTGAAAATGGTCATTCATGGCTATTTTCGGCAAAATGGGGGTTGTGTGGCCATTGATCATCGACCAGAGGCTCATACACCTCACCCCACATATGTTTCCTTCTCATAGATCACATTCTTGGATTTCTGGTGGAGACCATTTCTTGGTCAAAAATCCGTAGGTGTTAGCCTTCGATATTATTGAAAATGGTCGTTCATGGCTATTTTCGACAAAAATGGGGGTTGTGTGGCCATTGATCATCGACCAGAGGCTCATACACCCCACCCCACATATGTTTCCTTGCCATAGATCACATTCTTGGATTTCTGGTGGAGACCATTTCTTGGTTAAAAACTCGTACGTGTTAGCCTTTGGTATTATTGAAAATGGTCATTCATGGCTATTTTCGGCAAAATGGGGGTTGTGTGGCCATTGATCGTCGACCAGAGGCTCATACACCTCACCCCACACATGTTTCCTTGCCATAGATCACATTCTTGGATTTCTGGTGGAGACCATTTCTTGGTCAAAAATCCGTAGGTGTTAGCCTTCAATGTCATTGAAAATGGTCGTTCATGGCTATTTTCGACAAAAATTAGGGTTGTGTGGCCATTGATCGTCTACCACAGGCTCATACACCTCACCCCACATATGTTTCCTTGCCATAGATCACATTCTTGGATTTCTGGTGGAGACCATTTCTTGGGCAAAAATCCGTAGGTGTTAGCCTTTGGTATTTTTGAAAATGGTCATTCATGGCTATTTTCGACAAAAATGGGGGTTGTGTGGCCATTGATCTTCGACCAGAGGCTCATACACCTCACTACACATATGTTTCCTTGCCATAAATCACATTCTTGGATTTATGGTGGAGACCATTTCTTGGTGAAAAATCCGTAGGTGTTAGCCTTCAGTGTCATTGAAAATGGTCGTTCATGGCTATTTTCGACAAAAATTAGGGTTGTGTGGCCATTGATCGTCGACCAGAGGCTCATACACCTCACCCCACATATGTTTCCTTGCCATAGATCACATTCTTAAATTTCTGGTGCAGACCATTTCTTGGTCAAAAATCCGTAGGTGTTAGCCTTCGGTATTATTGAAAATGGTCGTTCATGGCTATTTTCGACAAAAATGGGGGTTGTGTGGCCATTGATCATCGACCTGACGCTCATACACCTCACCCCACATATGTTTCCTTGCCATAGATCACATTCTTGGATTTCTGGTGGAGACCATTTCTTGGTCTAAAATCCGTAGGTGTTAGCCTCTAGTATTATTGAAAATGGTCGCTCATGGCTATTTTCAAGGTCGCTCATGGCTATTTTCGACAAAAATGGGGGTTGTGTGGCCATTTATCATCGACTAGAGGCTCATAAACCTCACCCCACATATGTTTCCTTGCCATAGATCACATTCTTGGATTTCTGGTGGAGACCATTTCTTGGTTAAAAACTCGTACGTGTTAGCCTTCGGTATTATTGAAAATGGTCGTTCATGGCTATTTTCGGCAAAATGGGGGTTGTGTGGCCATTGGTCATCGACCAGAGGCTCGAACACCTCACCCCACATATGTTTCCTTGCCATAGATCACATTCCTGGATTTCTGGTGGAGACCATTTCTTGGTCAAAAATCCGTACGTGTTAGCCTTTGGTATTTTTGAAAATGGTCATTCATGGCTATTTTCGACAAAAATGGGGGTTGTGTGGCCAATGATCTTCGACCAGAGGCTCATACACCTCACTACACATATGTTTCCTTGCCATAGATCACATTCTTGGATTTATGGTGGAGACCATTTCTTGGTCAAAAATCCGTAGGTGTTAGCCTTCAGAGTCATTGAAAATGGTCGTTCATGGCTATTTTCGACAAAAATTAGGGTTGTGTGGCCATTGATCGTCGACCAGAGGCTCATACACCTCACCCCACATATGTTTCCTTGCCATAGATCACATTCTTGGATTTCTGGTGGAGACCATTTCTTGGTCAAAAATCTGTAGGTCTTAGCCTCTAATATTATTGAAAATGGTCGCTCATGGCTATTTTCATAAAAAATGGGGGTTGTGTGGCCATTTATCATCGACTAGAGGCTCATAAACCTCACCCCACATATGTTTCCTTGCCATAGATCACATTCTTGGATTTCTGGTGGAGACCATTTCTTGGTTAAAAACTCGTACGTGTTAGCCTTCGGTATTATTGAAAATGGTCGTTCATGGCTATTTTCGGCAAAATGGGGGTTGTGTGGCCATTGATCATTGACCAGAGGCTCGTACACCTCACCCCACATATGTTTCCTTGCCATAAATCACATTCTTGGATTTCTGGTGGAGACCATTTCTTGGTCAAAAATCCGTACGTGTCAGCCTTTGGTATTTTTGAAAATGGTCATTCATGGCTATTTTCGACAAAAATGGGGGTTGTGTGGCCATTTATCATCGACTAGAGGCTCATAAACCTCACCCCACATATGTTGACTTGCCATAGATCACATTCTTGGATTTCTGGTGGAGACCATTTCTTGGTCTAAAATCCGTAGGTGTTAGCCTCTAGTATTATTGAAAATGGTCGCTCATGGCTATTGTCAAGGTCGCTCATGGCTATTTTCATAAAAAATGGGGGTTGTGTGGCCATTTATCATCGACTAGAGGCTCATAAACCTCACCCCACATATGTTTCCTTGCCATAGATCACATTCTTGGATTTCTGGTGGAGACCATTTCTTGGTCAAAAATCCGTAGGTGTTAGCCTTCGGTATTATTGAAAATGGTCGTTCATGGCTATTTTCGACAAAAATGGGGGTTGTGTGGCCATTGATCATCGACCAGAGGCTCATACACCTCACCCCACATATGTTTCCTTGAAATAGATCACATTCTTGGATTTCTGGTGGAGACCATTTCTTGGTCAAAAATCCGTAGGTGTTAGCCTTCGGTATTATTGAAAATGGTCGTTCATGGCTATTTTCGGCAAAATGGGGGTTGTGTGGCCATTGATCGTCGACCAAAGGCTCATACACCTCACCCCACATATGTTTCCTTGTCGTAGATCACATTCTTGGATTTCTGGTGGAGACCATTTCTTGGTTAAAAACTCGTACGTGTTAGCCTTCGGTATTATTGAAAATGGTCATTCATGGCTATTTTCGGCAAAATGGGGGTTGTGTGGCCATTGATCGTCGACCAGAGGCTCATACACCTCACCCCACATATGTTTCCTTGTCGTAGATCACATTCTTGGATTTCTGGTGGAGACCATTTCTTGGTCAAAAATCCGTAGGTCTTAGCCTCTAGTATTATTGAAAATGGTCGCTCATGGCTATTTTCAGCAAAAATGGGGGTTGTGTGGCCATTGATCGTCGACCAGAGGCTCATACACCTCACCCCACATATGTTTCCTTGCCATAGATCACATTCTTGGATTTCTGGTGGAGACCATTTCTTGGTCAAAAATCCGTAGGTCTTAGCCTCTAATAATATTGAAAATCGTCGCTCATGGCTATTTTCGGCAAAATGGGGGTTGTGTGGCCATTGATCATCGACCAGAGGCTCGTACACCTCACCCCACATATGTTTCCTTGCCATAGATCAGATTCTTGGATTTCTGGTGGAGACCATTTCTTGGTCAAAAATCCGTAGGTGTTAGCCTTTGGTATTATTGAAAATGGTCATTCATGGCTATTTTCGGCAAAATGGGGGTTGTGTGGCCATTGATCATCGACCAGAGGCTCATACACCTCACCCCACATATGTTTCCTTGCCATAGATCACATTCTTGGATTTCTGGTGGAGACCATTTCTTGGTCAAAAATCCGTAGGTCTTAGCCTCTAGTATTATTGAAAATGGTCGCTCATGGCTATTTTCAAGGTCGCTCATGGCTATTTTCATAAAAAATGGGGGTTGTGTGGCCATTGATCATCGACCAGAGGCTCATACACCTCACCCCACATATGTTTCCTTGCCATAGATCACATTCTTGGATTTCTGGTCGAGACCGTTTCTTGGATAAAAACTCGTAGGTGTTAGCCTTCGGTATTATTGAAAATGGTCATTCATGGCTATTTTCGACAAAAATGGGGGTTGTGTGGCCATTGATCATCGACTAGAGGCTCATACACCTCACCCCACATATGTTTCCTTGCCATAGATCACATTCTTGGATTTCTGGTGGAGACCATTTCTTGGTCAAAAATCCGTAGGTGTTAGCCTTCGGTATTATTGAAAATGGTCGTTCATGGCTATTTTCGGCAAAATGGGGGTTGTGTGGCCATTGATCATCGACCAGAGGCTCGTACACCTCACCCCACATATGTTTCCTTGCCATAGATCACATTCTTGGATTTCTGGTGGACACCATTTGTTGGTCAAATATCCGTACATGTTAGCCTTTGGTATTTTTGAAAATGGTCATTCATGGCTATTTTCGACAAAAATGGGGGTTGTGTGGCCATTGATCATCGACTAGAGGCTCATACACCTCACCCCACATATGTTTCCTTGCCATAGATCACATTCTTGGATTTCTGGTGGAGACCATTTCTTGGTCAAAAATCCATAGGTGTTAGCCTTCGGTATTATTCAAAATGGTCGTTCATGGCTATTTTCGACAAAAATGGGGGTTGTGTGGCCATTGATCATCGACCAGACGCTCATACACCTCACCCCACATATGTTTCCTTGCCATAGATCACATTCTTGGATTTCTGGTGGAGACCATTTCTTGGTCTAAAATCCGTAGGTGCTAGCCTCTAGTATTATTAAAAATGGTCGCTCATGGCTATTTTCAAGGTCGCTCGTGGCTATTTTCATAAAAAATGGGGGTTGTGTGGCCATTTATCATCGACTAGAGGCTCATAAACCTCACCCCACATATGTTTCCTTGCCATAGATTACATTCTTGGATTTCTGGTGGAAACCATTTCTTGGTTAAAAACTCGTACGTGTTAGCCTTCGGTATTATTGAAAATGGTCATTCATGGCTATTTTCGACAAAAATGGGGGTTGTGTGGCCATTGATCATCGACCAGAGGCTCATAAACCTCACCCCACATATGTTTCCTTGCCATAGATCACATTCTTGGATTTCTGGTGGAAACCATTTCTTGGTCAAAAATCCATAGGTGTTAGCCTTCGGTATTTTTGAAAATGGTCGTTCATGGCTATTTTCGACAAAAATGGAGGTTATGTGGCCATTGATCATCGACTAGACGCTCATACACCTCACCCCACATATGTTTCCTTGCCATAGATCACATTCTTGGATTTCTGGTGGAGACCATTTCTTGGTCTAAAATCCGTAGGTCTTAGCCTCTAGTATTATGGAAAATGGTCATTCATGGCTATTTTCGGCAAAATGGGGGTTGTGTGGCCATTGATCGTCGACCAGAGGCTCATACACCTCACCCCACATATGTTTCCTTGCCATAGATCACATTCTTGGATTTTTGGTGGAGACCATTTCTTGGTCAAAAACTCGTACGTGTTAGCCTTCGGTATTATTGAAAATGGTCGTTCATGGCTATTTTCGGCAAAATGGGGGTTGTGTGGCCATTGATCGTCGACCAGAGGCTCATACACCTCACCCCACATATGTTTCCTTGCCATAGATCACATTCTTGGATTTCTGGTGGAGACCATTTCTTGGGCAAAAATCCGTAGGTGTTAGCCTTCGGTATTATTGAAAATGGTCGTTCATGGCTATTTTTGACAAAAATGGGGGTTGTGTGGCCATTGATCATCGACCAGACGCACAAACACCTAACCCCACATATGTTTCCTTGTCATAGATCACATTCTTGGATTTCTGGTGGAGACCATTTCTTGGTCTAAAATCCATAGGTGTTAGCCTCTAGTATTATTGAAAATGGTCGCTCATGGCTATTTTCAAGGTCGTTCATGGCTATTTTCGACAAAAATGGGGGTTGTGTGGCCATTGATCATCGACCAGACGCTCATACACCTCACCCCACATATGTTTCCTTGCCATAGATCACATTCTTGGATTTCTGGTGGAGACCATTTCTTGGTTAAAAACTCGTACGTGTTAGCCTTCGGTATTATTGAAAATGGTCGTTCATGGCTATTTTCGACAAAAATGGGGGTTGTGTGGCCATTGATCATCGACCAGAGGCTCGTACACCTCACCCCACATATGTTTCCTTGCCATAGATCACATTCTTGGATTTCTGGTGGAGACCATTTCTTGGTTAAAAACTCGTACGTGTTAGCCTTTGGTATTATTGAAAATGGTCGTTCATGGCTATTTTCGGCAAAATGGGGGTTCTGTGGCCATTGATCATCGACTAGAGGCTCGTACACCTCACCCCACATATGTTTCCTTGCCATAGATCACATTCTTGGATTTCTGGTGGAGACCATTTCTTGGTCAAAAATCCGTAGGTGTTAGCCTTTGGTATTTTTGAAAATGGTCGTTCATGGCTATTTTCATAAAAAAATGGGGGTTGTGTGGCCATTGATCATCGACCAGAGGCTCATACACCTCACCCCACATATGTTTCCTTGCCATAGATCACATTCTTGGATTTCTGGTGGAGACCATTTCTTGGTCAAAAATCCGTAGGTCTTAGCCTCTAGTATTATTGAAAATGGTCGCTCATGGCTATTTTCAAGGTCGCTCATGGCTATTTTCATAAAAAATGGGGGTTGTGTGGCCATTGATCATCGACCAGAGGCTCATACACCTCACCCCACATATGTTTCCTTGCCATAGATCACATTCTTGGATTTCTGGTCGAGACCGTTTCTTGGATAAAAACTCGTAGGTGTTAGCCTTCGGTATTATTGAAAATGGTCATTCATGGCTATTTTCGACAAAAATGGGGGTTGTGTGGCCATTGATCATCGACTAGAGGTTCATACACCTCACCCCACATATGTTTCCTTGCCATAGATCACATTCTTGGATTTCTGGTGGAGACCATTTCTTGGTCAAAAATCCGTAGGTGTTAGCCTTCGGTATTATTGAAAATGGTCGTTCATGGCTATTTTCGACAAAATGGGGGTTGTGTGGCAATTGATCATCGACCAGAGGCTAATACACCTCACCCCACATATGTTTCCTTGCCATAGATCACATTCTTGGATTTCTGGTGGAGACCGTTTCTTGGTCAAAAATCTGTAGGTCTTAGCCTCCAGTATTATTGAAAATGGTCGCTCATGGCTATTTTCATAAAAAATGGGGGTTGTGTGGCCATTTATCATCGACTAGAGGCTCATAAACCTCACCCCACATATGTTTCCTTGCCATAGATCACATTCTTGGATTTCTGGTGGAGACCATTTCTTGGTTAAAAACTCGTACGTGTTAGCCTTCGGTATTATTGAAAATGGTCATTCATGGCTATTTTCGGAAAAATGGGGGTTGTGTGGCCATTGATCATCGACCAGAGGCTCATACACCTCACCCCACATATGTTTCCTTGCCATAGATCACATTCTTGGATTTCTGATGGAGACCATGTTGGAGACTTGCTCTCAAATGCTATGAATTAAGAACAAGGCAACATAAAATGTTAAATAACAATGCCCTTCGTCCACCGAAACATTATCTCCAGAAGGATCTAATGAACTTCGGACGAAGGTCACGAATATGATATTACAAAGGTTTCACCTTCGTAATTAAATTTATAAAGGTAATATAAAGTGAGGTTGGAACATGAAGCATTGCATATAAATATCTTGAAAACAAACGATGTCATTCATATGTCCTATTATATGAATTTAAGATGTTTGAATACAAAGATTAATACATCTATACCTTTGCCTTGACAAGCAATCCGAGTAATGCGTTAGTGATCACAGGAATCTTGTGAACAGTAAGGGAATACTGTTCACTATTTATAGGCACAGGACACAGCCTGTGAGGAATTACAATTATGCCCCTCATAGAACTTTACAACATTGACTCAGATCTTTATGGACTAGAAGGTCATTCCATCTTTAAGTCGGTTTCCAATACCGAAGCTTCATGAAGAAGAACCTTCGGTCATCTTATACAAATAGCTTCAGCCGAAAACCGCTTCTTCCTAGAAGACCTTCGGCGACGAAGCATAGGCCCAACAGTAGCCCCTTTCGCGGTGCTAGATCGTTTTTCGTAACGAGCTTGATCCGTGAAAAAAGTCTCTTAAGCTTCAAGGAGCCGAAGGTCCAAAAAACACCTTCCCTGAGCTCGTTGTCGAGAAACGATTCAGTTTCCTGGCGCGTAGTGGTCCCACCTTGCAGAGTTACTGTGCATTCCTGCGGTCCACCGCGCAGCGAGTGCAAGCGGGCGTCCGCCTAGTGTAAAAATCCTGGTGCTTCGCCTTCTTACCTGCAGTACTATATAAACAAACGAGTAGGTGTGAAGTTACCACAGCATTCATTGCTATTTGCACTGTTTCGCTGCCAAAATTTTTAACCATCGCCGAAGCTCGACTTTCGGAATCGAACGAAGCTCCAGCCTGAAGCCTGCTTCGTCAGAAGAAAATACTTCGGAAGAAAAAAGTGTTAAATTTCTACAAATTTATAATCAAATGGCCAGAGTACGCTCTACCGCCAGGGTTGAGCATGAGGGGGACAAAGCTGAAGGTTCGGAGACTGTTCCCATCTCCGAAGCAATGCAGAGGTCCGGACTGGTAACTTCGGAGAATATCCCTAGTGATGATGCAGGACAAACAGAACAAGCAATTGCTGAAGCAGAAGAAGAAGATAATGGGGAAACTGATCCCGAAGATGATTACCGCATTGCCATGCCAAGCAAGCCCAGCCACTTGGACTTCGGGAAATCTACTATTTCGAAGGCTGATCTCTCTAAGATGGTGAAGTCGGGCTTTTTTAATGAAAATCAGAAGAAGCTATTACGCTTCGGAGGAGAAGAGACTACCCCAAAGCCTGAGAAGGATGAGATTGTTATTTTCAAAAGCTTTCTAAAGGCTGGATTAAGATTCCCTCTTCATGGGATTATTCCGGAGGTACTGAAGAGGTTCGGTATCTATTTTCACCAGCTGACCCCTAACGCCATCGTTAGGCTTAGCGTTTATATCTGGGCACTCCGAAGCCAAGCGGTGGAACCATTTGCGGACAGCTTTTGCCGGGTTCACGAGCTACATTATCAGACAAAGGCTAGAAAGGATGGGCTGCACGACAATTTTGGTTGCTATAACTTCGCCTATCGGAAAACCACAAAATTTCCGGTAATCAGCTACCGAAGCAAATGGGCAGCAGGCTGGAAATCAGAGTGGTTCTATGTCAAAGTTGATGACGACAAGGAGAAGCTTGTGCAAAGTCCACTGGAACTAATCTTCGGAGAAACCCGGCCTCGCTGCAACATGACACCCGAAGGTCCAACACAACAAGCAATAGATGAATTTAGAACTATTGCAGAGCATATCAGTACAAGGGACCTGGTTCAGGAATTTTTGGCTTTTAAAGTTTTTCCGAGTTTGAAAGAATGGGAAATGCCGAAACTAAAGGGGAAGAAGAAAGAAGGTGAACTTGTACGTTTACCTTACTATTTCAAGTTTAAAAAGTACTTCAAAACACCCTGCCAAGAGTGGTTAGATACAATTGAAGTAATGTGCAATGAAATACTTGGCAATTATTCTAAAAAAGAAGATCAATTGATGACTGCGGCCTTCGGCACCCGTCCGAAGCGAAGACTAAACCGAGTGTTGGACGCCCTAGGGTTTGAATATCCTGACTATGAAAATTTAAACAAAAATGCCGGAGGCCAGAAAAGGAAGAGGATAACCGAAGCTTCAAATAAAGATGAAGAAGAGACACCAAAGAAGAAGATTCCGAAGAAGAAGAAAGCATCTTCTCCGAAACAAAAAATATCCGACGAAGAAAAATCCCCCGCATCACCCTCTGCCACTGATGTGGAGGCAATTCTGAAGGTAATGACTGAATCCATGCCTGCGAAGCTAAGTCCACTAGGGCCTCAACTGACAAAATTTTTTCAGAAGGAAAAGGAGCCCGAAAGAATGAAGAAAATGACTAAAGTAAAAAGACAGAGGATGATCGGTGTGACAGAAGTAATTGACAAGACACCGCCAAGAGCTTCAGCTCAAAAAACACCAGCGGCTGCGGAAGGGACAAATATTGAAATTACACCTTCGGAGGTCGCAGATGCCGAAGCTGCCTCAGCTGAAGATTTGAACCTAGAGAGCACAATCGAGCATATTGACAAAATACTGCTAAATATGGCTGCAGAAGAAGCTACCACTGCCGCCGAAGAGGCCGTGACCGCAGCGTCGGGGAAAGGAAAGGAAATTGCTGATGAAGTTTCAGAAAACGAAGCTTTCATGTTCCAGAATTTAGTTGGAGAAAAACTATCAAAAACTGAAATAGAAGAGCTCAAAGAGTATGCCAAATCCTGCGGATACAAACCTGGAGCACTCCTCTTCGGAGGCATTGATGATGAAAAATTAGATTGTATTCGAGATCAGACTGGAGCCAAAATTATCGGTACTCTGTCAAAGAGTATCGGCTTTCCGAAGCTGGAAGCAGACATCAGCCGTTACCGACGACAACATATCGTTGGTAGTTTATTTTATTCCAATTTCAAGGTGAACTACTTTTCCCTTGACTTCTACTGTTTCTAATAACGGAGACATGCCTAACGAAGGTTATTTTTGTGCAGAGTATGCTGTTGAGCAAGGCCTTGAAAATGCAGCAAGATTTTGAAGACAAAAAGCACGAAGCTATAATTGAGAGTTTGGAAAACAGAATAAAGGAGCAATCAGATGCTATGGAGAAAAAGAACTTTGAGCTCCATGCAACCGAAGGCTTATTGGCGGAAGCCAAAGCAAAAATAACAGAATTGAACACAAAGCTTCTCCGTCAATCTGAGCAGTTCGAACGAGAAAAGCAAGATCTTAATGCAAAAATTGAAGCCGAAGCTCAACAAAATTCGGATTTGAGAAAACTATTGATAAGCCTTCAAGAAAAATGTTTGGAATTTAGCAACAAATGCATTCAACGATTAAGAAAAATTTTCTACTCAATTGGAGCCAGTAGTGAAAAATTCACCCCCTCAGCTGAAGATCTACCGAAGACCTTTGACCATATTGAGGGTGAGATTGACGAGCTCGACGAAGTCATAGCTGGGCATGGTGATTTCTGTGCCTGGGTGGCTTCTCGAGGCACTGTCGCAGCCTTCCTAAAAGCTGGCTGCGATCACGGAAAAATTGTCAATAGACCGAATTTCACTTTATCACCATCAATCTTAGATGACATTCCTGATCTCGCCCGAAGTATCTCGAATAGGTTTGTAAAAATGATATGGACAAAAGGTGGGCGAGAAAAGGCTGGGGACAAAGCTCGGAGTCATCTCGAACCAGTAAGAAATCATACCTTGCGCTTACCTCTTCCTTGAAGCTTGACTTTGACTTACAACAACCTTATTCATGTAGGATGACGAAGCCGAAACTGATGACTGAAAAATGACGCCGAAGCTGAAGCTCCTTGAAGATTAAATAGTGCACTGTAGACAGTACTTGAGAAACTTTTGAGATAACTTTGTAAATGTAACTAAAACTTGTCTTTAATGTATTCTGTTCATACCTTGTAATATGTTCTTACCCTTCCATTGATGTATGAGAAGTGCTTTGTTGTGGATGAAATTTCGTTTTTTGAGCCGAGGGCGAAAAAACACCTTCCCTTCTTTTCATACACAGCAAAGCATTCCCCTTCTTTCCGAAGCTCTCCCTTTTTGTAGACGAAGCTCTCCATTATGCTATGATAATGATTATCCTACATATGCCTGGATGAATGCTTATGAATGCAAATGCTATGATGTAATGTGATGTGCAAATGAATGTTCAAACGCGTATCCGAAGCCATACTCATAGCCACTATTTCTTTAAAAACAATCACACCTCAGCTCTGCATTCCCTTGGGAACGACTTTGGAGCTTCTTCGCCTTTACTTTTGGCGGAATCAGCGTTGACTTTTCGCTGTAAGCTCTGCATTCTCTTAGGAACGACTTTGGAGCTTCTTCGCCTTTACTTTTGGCGGAATCAGCGTTGACTTTTCGCTGTAAGCTCTGCATTCCCTTAGGAACGACTTTGGAGCTTCTTCGCCTTTACTTTCGGCGGAATCAGCGTTAACTTTTCGCTGTAAGCTCTGCATTCCCTTAGGAACGACTTTGGAGCTTCTTCGCCTTTACTTTTTGGCACTCGATGGTGCGTTCTCAGCTTTTACATTTACAATTTTGGGGGATTTTTCTCTTATAGAACTAAAAAAAAGGAAATTACATGTGACGGCCCCATTAAAAACCTTTCTCCCCCTTCAGAAAGGAAAAGGGTGCCATAAAAGAAAAATAAAATAAAAAATATGAAAAATTACATCGAGTTATACATAATATCGCCGAAGCTCATCCGCATTCCAAGATCTAGGAATGTCGTTGCCGTCCATATCCTTCAATCTGTATGAACCAGGTCTTGACGAAGATGCTACTAAGAAAGGTCCATCCCATTTCAACTGCAACTTGCCCACTGTTTCTGGGTTGGCCACTCTCCGAAGCACCAAGTGTCCTGGCTCAATGTTCTTTAGGCGAACCTTTCTATCTCGCCACTTGATTGTTTCGGCTTGATATTTATTGATGTTCTCCACAGCTTGCAGCCTGATCCCTTCTAAAGCATCTTTTTCCACAGAACAAGCAGCTTCGGAACCTGATTCTGCCGAAGCTACTACTCTTATTGATCCGGTTTTAGCTTCCTCCGGAGTTATTGCTTCGTCACCGAATAATAACTTGAATGGAGTAAAGCCTGTAGACCTTGATGTAGTTGTATTGTGGCTCCACACCACTTTGGTTAACTGATCTGGCCACTTTCCCTTAGGTTGATTGAAGATTAACTTCATTATTCCTGTCATAATAATGCCATTGGCTCTTTCAACAAGTCCGTTTGATTCCGGATGCCTGACTGATGCAAAATGGATCTTCGTACCAATTTGATCACAAAAATCCCTGAAAGCTTCGGAGTCAAACTGTGTTCCATTATCCACAGTAATAGCCTTTGGTACCCCGAAACGACAAACAATATTCTGCCAGAAAAACTTTTGAACGGTGGCCGAAGTTATTGTGGCTAAAGGCTTTGCCTCAATCCATTTAGAAAAATATTCCACCGCAACTACAACATATCTTAGGTTCCCTTGGGCCGGTGGTAACGGACCTAACAAGTCAAGGCCCCACCTTTGTAATGGCCATATGGGTTGTATGAGTTGTGTTAAGGACGAAGGTTGTTTTTGATCTCTTGCACATTTCTGACAACCTTCGCACTTTTGAACTAATTCCGCTGCGTCCGAGGCTGCCTTCGGCCAATAAAACCCCTGACGGAAAACCTTTCCAAGTAACGGCCTAGATCCAATGTGAGATCCACACAGGCCTGCATGTATTTCTTTCATCAACTCTATGCCTTCGGCTCTAGATAAACACTTGAGTAGCGGAGAACAAACTCCATGTTTGTACAACTCCCCTTCTATCATGACATATGGACGAGCTCTTGCCTCTATCCTCCTATTATAAGCTTCGTCATCTGAAAGAAATTTACCCTGTAGGTAAGAGATGATCTCAGTTCTCCAATCTTCACTATAAACAGGAGATATATTGAGGACTGCTCTTTCAAGAAGTTCCACCGAAGGTGCTTTTATTGTTTCGAAGAACACATCCGAAGGTAAGGGCAGCCCTTGTGCCGCTGATTTAGCTAGCAAATCGGCATGCTCATTTTGTCCTCGAGGGATATTTTTAACAGAAAATCCTTCGAAGGAAGCTTCAACTCTTCGGACCATGTCCAGATATTTTTCAAGCTTCGGATCTTTAGCCTTACAACTCTTGTCAATATGACCCGAAACAACTTGAGAATCAGTTTTAAGTATGGCCCTTCTGATTCCCATTGCTTTTAGCTTCCAAAGCCCCAGAAGCAAGGCTTTGTACTCAGCGATGTTATTTTTGCAACTAAAATCAAGCTTTGCTGCATAGCAAGTTTTAACTTTGGAGGGTGAAACCAACACAGCAGCTGCTCCTGCTCCGAAGGTTCCCCAAGACCCATCGCAAAACACTATCCATGCTTCAGCATCTTTATTTGTTTCTTCCTCCTGAGCCCCTGGCGTCCAGTCAGCAATGAAATCCGCTAACGCCTGAGACTGAATCGAAGATCTATGAACATATTCAATACAGAATTCGTTGAGCTCTGCAGCCCATTTTCCAATCCTTCCAGTAGCTTCTCTATTTCTCATAATATCCTTCAACGGCTGTGAAGAAGGAACAACAATATTATATGCTTGAAAGTAATGCCGAAGCTTCCTGGATGCCATCAAAACAGCATACAACACCTTCTCCAATTCTGTATAGTTTTTCTTTGATATACTAAGAACTTCAGATACAAAATACACTGGGACCTGCTTTTTAACTTGGCCATCAAGCTTCTCCTGGACAAGTGCTGCACTCACTGCTGAGTGCGAAGCTGCCACATATAATAACAAAGGAGCCCCTGGCGTTGGTGGAGTTAATGTTGTTAACTCTATCAGATATTGTTTCAATTCCTCGAAGGCTCTTTGTTGGCTTGGTCCCCATTGAAAGACTTCGGCTGATTTCAGCACTTCGAAGAATGGTAAGTTTCTCTCCGCTGATCTGGATATGAACCTATTGAGAGATGCCAACCTTCCTGTCAATCTTTGAGCCCCCTTTTTTGTAGTTGGTGGCTCCATCCGAAGTATAGCTTCAATTTTACTTGGATTAGCTTCGATTCCCTTTGTTGAAACCAAACATCCAAGAAATTTCCCCTTCTTTACTCCAAAAACACATTTTTCTGGATTCAATTTTAAGCCAGCTTGTCTGAATTTAGCGAAGGTCTCCTGCAAATCAGCAATATGATTCTCCTGTTTCGTGCTTTTTACAATGATGTCATCAACATAAGTTAGCACATTTCTGCCTATCTGAGACTGGAGAACTCTCGCAGTCATTCTGCTGAAACTTCCTCCAGCGTTTTTGAGCCCCTCAGGCATCCGAAGATAGCAATACGTGCCACTTGGAGTTATGAAGCTAGTCTTCGGCTCATCTTCCTTTTTCATCCAGATTTGATGGTAGCCTGAATAACAGTCTAACAGACTCATGAGTTCTGAAGAAGCTGCTGCATCAACTAAAGAGTCTATCCTTGGCAATGGGAATTCATCCTTCGGACAAGCCTTGTTAAGATCTGTAAAATCGATACACATTCGCCACTTGCCATTTGCCTTTTTTACCATAACAGTGTTAGCTAGCCATTCTGGATACTTTACTTCTCTGATAACTCCTGCACTGAGGAGTCTCTTGACTTTATTACGAGCACCTTCGGCTTTATCATCTGACATTTTCCGAAGCCTCTGCTTTCTGGGTCTGAAAGATGGATCAACATTGAGCGAGTGCTCAATAACATCCCTATTAACTCCGCAAAGATCATTGGCTGACCATGCAAAAACATCTTTGTTGTTGAACAAAAACCTTATCAAGGTTTTCTCTTGTTCTTCGGATAACTGAGAGCCCAACAACACCTTCTGCTCTGCTATGTCCTCACATAAGAGCATGGGCTTCGGCTGATCTGCTGAAGCTGCTTTCTCCCTTCTGAATTTGTATTGTTCACAAGCTTCAGCTCCATCTATGTTATGAATTGCTTTTGAGTCAGTCCAGTTTCCTTCGGCCCTTCGGCGGCTTCCTGACTTCCATGGATAGCGATGGGTCCTTGATCCGAAGGTATCTTCATGCAGAGATAAGCAGGATGAAGAATTGCTTCGAAAGCATTGAGGGTGCCACGACCAATGATTGCATTGTAAGGATATTCCATGTCAACAATGTCAAACACAATTTGCTCAGTTCTGGTGTTGTTGATGAACCCGAAGGTCACTGACATGGTGATCTTGCCCAGTGCTACAATTTGTCTTCCTCCGAAGCCACAGAGAGGATGTGTAGCATCATGAATCTTATCTTCTGGCTCTTGCATTTGTCTGAAGGCCTTAGCAAATATGATATCAGCTGCACTACCTATGTCAACCAAGACATTGTGGACCAGAAATCCTTTGATAACACAAGAGATAACCATGGCATCGTTGTGTGAGTAATCCTTGAGCTGAAGATCCTCTTGGGAGAAGGTAATGGGAATGTGAGACCATTTTGACTTGATGAAGGGTCCCTGCACCCCAACATGCTGTACCCTTCTCTGTGCCTCTTTTTTCTGCTTCTTATTGGCTGGCTCTGAGGACGAACCACCTGTAATCGGGAGCACTAGCTTCGGGTCCGAAGCAGCTCCAGCTCGATCATTGAACGAAGCCATCAGCTCAAAAAGTGGAAGTGAGTTCACCGGAGGTGGGCGCCAATGTTGGAGACTTGCTCTCAAATGCTATGAATTAAGAACAAGGCAACATAAAATGTTAAATAACAATGCCCTTCGTCCACCGAAACATTATCTCCAGAAGGATCTAATGAACTTCGGACGAAGGTCACGAATATGATATTACAAAGGTTTCACCTTCGTAATTAAATTTATAAAGGTAATATAAAGTGAGGTTGGAACATGAAGCATTGCATATAAATATCTTGAAAACAAACGATGTCATTCATATGTCCTATTATATGAATTTAAGATGTTTGAATACAAAGATTAAATACATCTATACCTTTGCCTTGACAAGCAATCCGAGTAATGCGTTAGTGATCACAGGAATCTTGTGAACAGTAAGGGAATACTGTTCACTATTTATAGGCACAGGACACAGCCTGTGAGGAATTACAATTATGCCCCTCATAGAACTTTACAACATTGACTCAGATCTTTATGGACTAGAAGGTCATTCCATCTTTAAGTCGGTTTCCAATACCGAAGCTTCATGAAGAAGAACCTTCGGTCATCTTATACAAACAGCTTCAGCCGAAAACCGCTTCTTCCTAGAAGACCTTCGGCGACGAAGCATAGGCCCAACAGACCATTTCTTGGTCAAAAATCCGTACGTGTTAGCCTTTTGTATTTTTGAAAATGGTCATTCATGGCTATTTTCGACAAAAATGGGGGTTGTGTGGCCATTGATCATCGACCAGACGCTCATACACCTCACCCCACATATGTTTCCTTGCCATAGATCACATTCTTGGATTTCTGGTGGAGACCATTTCTTGGTTAAAAACTCATACGTGTTAGCCTTCGGTATTATTGAAAATGGTCGTTCATGGCTATTTTCGACAAAAATGGGGGTTGTGTGGCCATTGATCATCGACCAGAGGCTCGTACACCTCACCCCACATATGTTTCCTTGCCGAAAATAGCCATGAGCGACCATTTTCAAAAATATTAGAGGCTAACACCTACGGATTTTAGACCAAGAAATGGTCGCTCATGGCTATTTTCAAGGACGCTCGTGGCTATTTTCATAAAAAATGGGGGTTGTGTGGCCATTTATCATCGACTAGAGGCTCATAAACCTCACCCCACATATGTTTCCTTGCCATAGATTACATTCTTGGATTTCTGGTGGAAACCATTTCTTGGTTAAAAACTCGTACGTGTTAGCCTTCGATATTATTGAAAATGGTCATTCATGGCTATTTTCGACAAAAATGGGGGTTGTGTGGCCATTGATCATCGACCAGAGGCTCATAAACCTCACCCCACATATGTTTCCTTGCCATAGATCACATTCTTGGATTTCTGGTGGAAACCATTTCTTGGTCAAAAATCCGTAGGTGTTAGCCTTCGGTATTTTTGAAAATGGTCGTTCATGGCTATTTTCGACAAAAATGGGGGTTGTGTGGCCATTGATCATCGACCAGACGCTCATAAACCTCACCCCACATATGTTTCCTTGCCATAGATCACATTCTTGGATTTCTGGTGGAGACCATTTCTTGGTCTAAAATCCGTAGGTCTTAGCCTCTAGTATTATTGAAAATGGTCATTCATGGCTATTTTCGGCAAAATGGGGGTTTTGTGGCCATTGATCGTCGACCAGAGGCTCATACACCTCACCCCACATATGTTTCCTTGCCATAGATCACATTCTTGGATTTTTGGTGGAGACCATTTCTTGGTCAAAAACTCGTACGTGTTAGCCTTCGGTATTATTGAAAATGGTCGTTCATGGCTATTTTCGGCAAAATGGGGGTTGTGTGGCCATTGATCGTCGACCAGAGGCTCATACACCTCACCCCACATATGTTTCCTTGCCATAGATCACATTCTTGGATTTCTGGTGGAGACCATTTCTTGGGCAAAAATCCGTAGGTGTTAGCCTTCGGTATTATTGAAAATGGTCGTTCATGGCTATTTTTGACAAAAATGGGGGTTGTGTGGCCATTGATCATCGACCAGACGCTCATACACCTCACCCCACATATGTTTCCTTGTCATAGATCACATTCTTGGATTTCTGGTGGAGACCATTTCTTGGTCTAAAATCCGTAGGTGTTAGCCTCTAGTATTATTGAAAATGGTCGCTCATGGCTATTTTCAAGGTCGTTCATGGCTATTTTCGACAAAAATGGGGGTTGTGTGGCCATTGATCATCGACCAGACACTCATACACCTCACCCCACATATGTTTCCTTGCCATAGATCACATTCTTGGATTTCTGGTGGAGACCATTTCTTGGTTAAAAACTCGTACGTGTTAGCCTTCGTTATTATTGAAAATGGTCGTTCATGGCTATTTTCGACAAAAATGGGGGTTGTGTGGCCATTGATCATCGACCAGAGGCTCGTACACCTCACCCCACATATGTTTCCTTGCCATAGATCACATTCTTGGATTTCTGGTGGAGACCATTTCTTGGTCTAAAATCCGTAGGTGTTAGCCTCTAATATTATTGAAAATGGTCGCTCATGGCTATTTTCGGCAAAATGGGGGTTGTGTGGCCATTGATCATCGACTAAAGGCTCGTACACCTCACCCCACATATGTTTCCTTGCCATAGATCACATTCTTGGATTTCTGGTGGAGACCATTTCTTGGTTAAAAACTCGTACGTGTTAGCCTTCGGTATTATTGAAAATGGTCGTTCATGGCTATTTTCAGCAAAATGGGGGTTCTGTGGCCATTGATCATCGACCAGAGGCTCGTACACCTCACCCCACATATGTTTCCTTGCCATAGATCACATTCTTGGATTTCTGGTGGAGACCATTTCTTGGTCAAAAATCCGTAGGTGTTAGCCTTTGGTATTTTTGAAAATGGTCGTTCATGGCTATTTTCATAAAAAATGGGGGTTGTGTGGCCATTGATCATCGACCAGAGGCTCATACACCTCACCCCACATATGTTTCCTTGCCATAGATCACATTCTTGGATTTCTGGTGGAGACCATTTCTTGGTCAAAAATCCGCAGGTCTTAGCCTCTAGTATTATTGAAAATGGTCGCTCATGGCTATTTTCAAGGTCGCTCATGGCTATTTTCATAAAAAATGGGGGTTGTGTGCCATTGATCATCGACCAGAGGCTCATACACCTCACCCCACATATGTTTCCTTGCCATAGATCACATTCTTGGATTTCTGGTGGAGACCGTTTCTTGGATAAAAACTCGTAGGTGTTAGCCTTCGGTATTATTGAAAATGGTCATTCATGGCTATTTTCGACAAAAATGGGGGTTGTGTGGCCATTGATCATCGACTAGAGGCTCATACACCTCACCCCACATATGTTTCCTTGCCATAGATCACATTCTTGGATTTCTGGTGGAGACCATTTCTTGGTCAAAAATCCGTAGGTGTTAGCCTTCGGTATTATTGAAAATGGTCGTTCATGGCTATTTTCGACAAAATGGGGGTTGTGTGGCAATTGATCATCGACCAGAGGCTCATACACCTCACCCCACATATGTTTCCTTGCCATAGATCACATTCTTGGATTTCTGGTGGAGACCATTTCTTGGTCAAAAATCCGTAGGTCTTAGCCTCCAGTATTATTGAAAATGGTCGCTCATGGCTATTTTCATAAAAAATGGGGGTTGAGTGGCCATTTATCATCGACTAGAGGCTCATAAACCTCACCCCACATATATTTCCTTGCCATAGATCACATTCTTGGATTTCTGGTGGAGACCATTTCTTGGTTAAAAACTCGTACGTGTTAGCCTTCGGTATTATTGAAAATGGTCATTCATGGCTATTTTCGGCAAAATGGGGGTTGTGTGACCATTGATCATCGACCAGAGGCTCATACACCTCACCCCACATATGTTTCCTTGCCATAGATCACATTCTTGGATTTCTGGTGGAGACCATTTCTTCGTCAAAAATCCGTACGTGTTAGCCTTTGGTATTTTTGAAAATGGTCATTCATGGCTATTTTCGACAAAAATGGGGGCTGTGTGGCCATTGATCATCGACCAGACGCTCATACACCTCACCTCACATATGTTTCCTTGCCATAGATCACATTCTTGGATTTCTGGTGGAGACCATTTCTTGGTTAAAAACTCGTACGTGTTAGCCTTCGGTATTATTGAAAATGGTCGTTCATGGCTATTTTCGACAAAAATGGGGGTTGTGTGGCCATTGATCATCGACCAGAGGCTCGTACACCTCACCCCACATATGTTTCCTTGCCATAGATCACATTCTTGGATTTCTGGTGGAGACCATTTCTAGGTCTAAAATCCGTAGGTGTTAGCCTCTAATATTATTGAAAATGGTCGCTCATGGCTATTTTCAAGGTCGCTCATGGCTATTTTCATAAAAAATGGGGGTTGTGTGGCCATTTATCATCGACTAGAGGCTCATAAACCTCACCCCACATATGTTTCCTTGCCATAGATTACATTCTTGGATTTCTGGTGGAAACCATTTCTTGGTTAAAAACTCGTACGTGTTAGCCTTCGGTATTATTGAAAATGGTCGTTCATGGCTATTTTCGACAAAAATGGGGGTTGTGTGGCCATTGATCATCGACCAGAGGCTCGTACACCTCACCCCACATATGTTTCCTTGCCATAGATCACATTCTTGGATTTCTGGTGGAGACCATTTCTTGGTCTAAAATCCGTAGGTGTTAGCCTCTAATATTATTGAAAATGGTCGCTCATGGCTATTTTCGGCAAAATGGGGGTTGTGTGGCCATTGATCATCGACTAAAGGCTCGTACACCTCACCCCACATATGTTTCCTTGCCATAGATCACATTCTTGGATTTCTGGTGGAGACCATTTCTTGGTCAAAAATTCGTAGGTGTTAGCCTTCGGTATTATTGAAAATGGTCGTTCATGGCTATTTTCGACAAAAATGGGGGTTGTGTGGCCATTTATCATCGACTAGAGGCTCATACACCTCACCCCACATATGTTTCCTTGCCATAGATTACATTCTTGGATTTCTGGTGGAAACCATTTCTTGGTTAAAAACTCGTACGTGTTAGCCTTCGGTATTATTGAAAATGGTCAGTCATGGCTATTTTCGGCAAAATGGGGGTTGTGTGGCCATTGATCGTCGACCAGAGGCTCATACACCTCACCCCACATATGTTTCCTTGTCGTAGATCACATTCTTGGATATCTGGTGGAGACCATTTCTTGGTCAAAAATCCGTAGGTGTTAGCCTTCGGTATTATTGAAAATGGTCGTTCATGGCTATTTTCGACAAAAATGGGGGTTGTGTGGCCATTGATCATCGACCAGACGCTCATACACCTCACCCCACATATGTTTCCTTGCCATAGATCACATTCTTGGATTTCTGGTGGAGACCATTTCTTGGGCAAAAATCCGTAGGTGTTAGCCTTCGGTATTATTGAAAATGGTCGTTCATGGCTATTTTCGACAAAAATGGGGGTTGTGTGGCCATTGATCATCGACCAGACGCTCATACACCTCACCCCACATATGTTTCCTTGCCATAGATCACATTCTTGGATTTCTGGTGGAGACCATTTCTTGGTCTAAAATCCGTAGGTGTTAGCCTTAGGTATTATTGAAAATGGTCGCTCATGGCTATTTTCGACAAAAATGGGGGTTGTGTGGCCATTGATCATCGACCAGATGCTCATACACCTCACCCCACATATGTTTCCTTGCCATAGATCACATTCTTGGATTTCTGGTGGAGACCATTTCTTGGTCTAAAATCCGTAGGTGTTAGCCTCTAGTATTATTGAAAATGGTCGCTCATGGCTATTTTCAAGGTCGCTCATGGCTATTTTCATAAAAAATGGGGGTTGTGTGGCCATTTATCATCGACTAGAGGCTCATAAACCTCACCCCACATATGTTTCCTTGCCATAGATTACATTCTTGGATTTCTGGTGGAAACCATTTCTTGGTTAAAAATTCATACGTGTTAGCCTTCGGTATTATTGAAAATGGTCATTCATGGCTATTTTCGGCAAAATGGGGGTTGTGTGGCCATTGATCATCGACCAGAGGCTCGTACACCTCACCCCACATATGTTTCCTTGCCATAGATCACAGTCTTAGATTTCTGGTGGAGACCATTTCTTGGTCAAAAATCCGTAGGTGTTAGCCTTCAGTATTATTGAAAATGGTCATTCATGGCTATTTTCGACAAAAATGGGGGTTGTGTGGCATTTGATCATCGACTAGAGGCTCATACACCTCACCCCACATATGTTTCCTTGCCATAGATCACATTCTTGGATTTCTGGTGGAGACCATTTCTTGGTCTAAAATCCGTAGGTGTTAGCCTCTAGTATTATTGAAATGGTCGCTCATGGCTATTTTCAAGGTCGCTCATGGCTATTTTCATAAAAAATGGGGGTTGTGTGGCCATTTATCATCGACTAGAGGCTCATAAACCTCACCCCACATATGTTTCCTTGCCATAGATTACATTCTTGGATTTCTGGTGGAAACCATTTCTTGGTTAAAAACTCGTACGTGTTAGCCTTCGGTATTATTGAAAATGGTCATTCATGGCTATTTTCGGCAAAATGGGGGTTGTGTGGCCATTGATCATCGACCAGAGGCTCGTACACCACACCCCACATATGTTTCCTTGCCATAGATCACAGTCTTAGATTTCTGGTGGAGACCATTTCTTGGTCAAAAATCCGTAGGTGTTAGCCTTCAGTATTATTGAAAATGGTCATTCATGGCTATTTTCGACAAAAATGGGGGTTGTGTGGCATTTGATCATCGACTAGAGGCTCATACACCTCACCCCACATATGTTTCCTTGCCATAGATCACATTCTTGGATTTCTGGTGGAGACCATTTCTTGGTCTAAAATCCGTAGGTGTTAGCCTCTAGTATTATTGAAATGGTCGCTCATGGCTATTTTCAAGGTCGCTCATGGCTATTTTCATAAAAAATGGGGGTTGTGTGGCCATTTATCATCGACTAGAGGCTCATAAACCTCACCCCACATATGTTTCCTTGTCATAGATTACATTCTTGGATTTCTGGTGGAGACCATTTCTTGGTTAAAAACTCGTACGTGTTAGCCTTCGGTATTATTGAAAATGGTCATTCATGGCTATTTTCGGCAAAATGGGGGTTGTGTGGCCATTGATCGTCGACCAGAGGCTCATACACCTCACCCCACATATGTTTCCTTGCCATAGATCACATTCTTGGATTTCTGGTGGAGACCATTTCTTGGTCAAAAATCCGTAGGTGTTAGCCTTCGATATTATTGAAAATGGTCATTCATGGCTATTTTCGACAAAAATGGGGGTTGTGTGGCCATTGATCGCGACCAGAGGCTCATACACTTCACCCCACATATGTTTCCTTGTCGTAGATCACATTCTTGGATTTCTGGTGGAGACCATTTCTTGGTCAAAAATCCGTAGGTGTTAGCCTTCGATATTATTGAAAATGGTCGTTCATGGCTATTTTCGACAAAAATGGGGGTTTTGTGACAATTGATCATCGACCAGAGGCTCATACACCTCATCCCACTTATGTTTCCTTGCCATAGATCACATTCTTGGATTTCTGGTGGAGACCATTTCTTGGTCAAAAATCTGTAGGTGTTAGCCTTCGGTATTATTGAAAATGGTCGTTCATGGCTATTTTCGACAAAAATGGGGGTTGTGTGGCCATTGATCATCGACCAGAGGCTCATACACCTCACCCCACATATGTTTCCTTGCCATAGATCACATTCTTGGATTTCTGGTGGAGACCATTTCTTGGTCAAAAATCCGTACGTGTTAGCCTCTAGTATTATTGAAAATGGTCGCTCATGGCTATTTTCAAGGTCGCTCATGGCTATTTTCATAAAAAATGGGGGTTGTGTGGCCATTGATCATCGACCAGAGGCTCATACACCTCACCCCACATATGTTTCCTTGCCATAGATCACATTCTTGGATTTCTGGTGGAGACCATTTCTTGGTTAAAAACCCGTAGGTGTTAGCCTTCGGTATTATTGAAAATGGTCATTCATGGCTATTTTCGGCAAAATGGGGGTTTTGTGGCCATTTATCATCGACCAGAGGCTCATACACCTCACCCCACATATGTTTCCTTGCCATAGATTACATTCTTGGATTTCTGGTGGAGACCATTTCTTGGTTAAAAACTCGTACGTGTTAGCCTTTGGTATTTTTGAAAATGGTCATTCATGGCTATTTTCGACAAAAATGGGGGTTGTGTGGCCATTGATCATCGACCAGACGCTCATACACCTCACCCCACATATGTTTCCTTGCCATAGATCACATTCTTGTATTTATGGTGGAGACCATTTCTTGTTCAAAAATCCGTAGGTGTTAGCCTTCAGTGTCATTGAAAATGGTCGTTCATGGCTATTTTCGACAAAAATTAGGGTTGTGTGGCCATTGATCGTCGACCAGAGGCTCATACACCTCACCCCACATATGTTTCTTTGCCATAGATCACACCATAGATTACATTCTTGGATTTCTGGTGGAAACTATTTCTTGGTTAAAAACTCGTACGTGTTAGCCTTCGGTATTATTGAAAATGGTCATTCATGGCTATTTTCGGCAAAATGGGGGTTGTGTGGCCATTGATCATCGACCAGAGGCTCGTACACCTCACCCCACATATGTTTCCTTGCCATAGATCACATTCTTGGATTTCTGGTGGAGTCCATTTCTTGGTCAAAAATCCGTAGGTGTTAGCCTTTGGTATTTTTGAAAATGGTCATTCATGGCTATTTTCGACAAAAATGGGGGTTGTGTGGCCATTGATCATCGACCAGACGCTCATACACCGCACCCCACATATGTTTCCTTGCCATAGATCACATTCTTGGATTTCTGGTGGAGACCATTTCTTGGTTATAAACTCGTACGTGTTAGCCTTCGGTATTATTGAAAATGGTCGTTCATGGCTATTTTCGGCAAAATGGGGGTTGTGTGGCCATTGATCTTCCACCATAGGCTCATACACCTCACCCCACATATGTTTCCTTGCCATAGATCACATTCTTGGATTTCTGGTGGAGACCATTTCTTGGTCAAAAATCCGTAGGTGTTAGCCTTCGGTATTATTGAAAATGGTCGTTCATGGCTATTTTCGACAAAAATGGGGGTTGTGTGGCCATTGATCATCGACCAGAGGCTCATACACCTCACCCCACATATGTTTCCTTGCCATAGATCACATTCTTGGATTTCTGGTGGAGACCATTTCTTGGTCAAAAATCCGTACGTGTTAGCCTCTAGTATTATTGAAAATGGTCGCTCATGGCTATTTTCAAGGTCGCTCATGGCTATTTTCATAAAAAATGGGGGTTGTGTGGCCATTGATCATCGACCAGAGGCTCATACACCTCACCCCACATATGTTTCCTTGCCATAGATCACATTCTTGGATTTCTGGTGGAGACCATTTCTTGGTTAAAAACCCGTAGGTGTTAGCCTTCGGTATTATTGAAAATGGTCATTCATGGCTATTTTCGGCAAAATGGGGGTTTTGTGGCCATTTATCATCGACCAGAGGCTCATACACCTCACCCCACATATGTTTCCTTGCCATAGATTACATTCTTGGATTTCTGGTGGAGACCATTTCTTGGTTAAAAACTCGTACGTGTTAGCCTTTGGTATTTTTGAAAATGGTCATTCATGGCTATTTTCGACAAAAATGGGGGTTGTGTGGCCATTGATCATCGACCAGACGCTCATACACCTCACCCCACATATGTTTCCTTGCCATAGATCACATTCTTGTATTTATGGTGGAGACCATTTCTTGTTCAAAAATCCGTAGGTGTTAGCCTTCAGTGTCATTGAAAATGGTCGTTCATGGCTATTTTCGACAAAAATTAGGGTTGTGTGGCCATTGATCGTCGACCAGAGGCTCATACACCTCACCCCACATATGTTTCTTTGCCATAGATCACACCATAGATTACATTCTTGGATTTCTGGTGGAAACTATTTCTTGGTTAAAAACTCGTACGTGTTAGCCTTCGGTATTATTGAAAATGGTCATTCATGGCTATTTTCGGCAAAATGGGGGTTGTGTGGCCATTGATCATCGACCAGAGGCTCGTACACCTCACCCCACATATGTTTCCTTGCCATAGATCACATTCTTGGATTTCTGGTGGAGTCCATTTCTTGGTCAAAAATCCGTAGGTGTTAGCCTTTGGTATTTTTGAAAATGGTCATTCATGGCTATTTTCGACAAAAATGGGGGTTGTGTGGCCATTGATCATCGACCAGACGCTCATACACCGCACCCCACATATGTTTCCTTGCCATAGATCACATTCTTGGATTTCTGGTGGAGACCATTTCTTGGTTATAAACTCGTACGTGTTAGCCTTCGGTATTATTGAAAATGGTCGTTCATGGCTATTTTCGGCAAAATGGGGGTTGTGTGGCCATTGATCTTCCACCATAGGCTCATACACCTCACCCCACATATGTTTCCTTGCCATAGATCACATTCTTGGATTTCTGGTGGAGACCATTTCTTGGTCAAAAATCCGTAGGTGTTAGCCTTCGGTATTATTGAAAATGGTCGTTCATGGCTATTTTCGACAAAATGGGGGTTGTGTGGCCATTGATCATCGACCAGAGGCTCATACACCTCACCCCACATATGTTTCCTTGTCGTAGATCACATTCTTGGATTTCTGGTGGAGACCATTTCTTGGGCAAAAATCCGTAGTTGTTAGCCTTCGATATTATTGAAAATGGTCGTTCATGGCTATTTTCGACAAAAATGGGGGTTGTGTGGCCATTGATATTCGACCAGAGGCTCATACACCTCACTACACATATGTTTCCTTGCCATAGATCACATTCTAGGATTTCTGGTGGAGACCATTTCTTGGTCAAAAATCCGTAGGTGTTAGCCTTCGGTATTATTGAAAATGGTCGTTCATGGCTATTTTCGACAAAAATGGGGGTTGTGTGGCCATTGATCATCGACCAGAGGCTCATACACCTCACCCCACATATGTTTCCTTGCCATAGATCACATTCTTGGATTTCTGGTGGAGACCATTTCTTGGTCAAAAATCCGTAGGTGTTAGCCTTCAGTATTATTGAAAATGGTCGTTCATGGCTATTTTCGACAAAAATGGGGGTTGTGTGGCCATTGATCATCGACCAGAGGCTCATACACCTCACCCCACATATGTTTCCTTGCCATAGATCACATTCTTGGATTTTTGGTGGAGACAATTTCTTGGTTAAAAACTCGTAGGTGTTAGCCTTCGGTATTATTGAAAATGGTCATTCATGGCTATTTTCGGCAAAATGGGGGTTGTGTGGCCATTTATCATCGACCAGAGCCTCATACACCTCACCCCACATATGTTTCCTTGCCATAGATTACATTCTTGGATTTCTGGTGGAGACCATTTCTTGGTTAAAAACTCGTACGTGTTAGCCTTTGGTATTTTTGAAAATGGTCATTCATGGCTATTTTCGACAAAAATGGGGGTTGTGTGGCCATTGATCATCGACCAGACGCTCATACACCTCACCCCACATATGTTTCCTTGCCATAGATCACATTCTTGGATTTATGGTGGAGACCATTTCTTGGTCAAAAATCTGTAGGTGTTAGCCTTCAGTGTCATTGAAAATGGTCGTTCATGGCTATTTTCGACAAAAATTAGGGTTGTGTGGCCATTGATCGTCGACCAGAGGCTCATACACCTCACCCCACATATGTTTCCTTGCCATAGATCACACCATAGATTACATTCTTGGATTTCTGGTGGAAACCATTTCTTGGTTAAAAACTCGTACGTGTTAGCCTTCGGTATTATTGAAAATGGTCACTCATGGCTATTTTCGGCAAAATGGGGGTTGTGTGGCCATTGATCATCGACCAGAGGCTCGTACACCTCACCCCACATATGTTTCCTTGCCATAGATCACATTCTTGGATTTCTTGTGGAGACCATTTCTTGGTCAAAAATCCGTAGATGTTAGCCTTTAGTATTTTTGAAAATGGTCATTAATGGCTATTTTCGACAAAAATGGGGGTTGTGTGGCCATTGATCATCGACCAAACGCTCATACACCTCACCCCACATATGTTTCCTTGCCATAGATCACATTCTTGGATTTCTGGTGGAGACCATTTCTTGGTTAAAAACTCGTACGTGTTAGCCTTCGGTATTATTGAAAATGGTCGTTCATGGCTATTTTCGGCAAAATGGGGGTTGTGTGGCCATTGATCTTCCACCATAGGCTCATACACCTCACCCCACATATGTTTCCTTGCCATAGATCACATTCTTGGATTTCTGGTGGAGACCATTTCTTGGTCAAAAATCCGTAGGTGTTAGCCTTCGGTATTATTGAAAATGGTCGTTCATGGCTATTTTCGACAAAAATGGGGGTTGTGTGGCCATTGATCATCGACCAGAGGCTCATACACCTCACCCCACATATGTTTCCTTGTCGTAGATCACATTCTTGGATTTCTGGTGGAGACCATTTCTTGGGCAAAAATCCGTAGTTGTTAGCCTTCGATATTATTGAAAATGGTCGTTCATGGCTATTTTCGACAAAAATGGGGGTTGTGTGGCCATTGATATTCGACCAGAGGCTCATACACCTCACTACACATATGTTTCCTTGCCATAGATCACATTCTAGGATTTCTGGTGGAGACCATTTCTTGGTCAAAAATCCGTAGGTGTTAGCCTTCGGTATTATTGAAAATGGTCGTTCATGGCTATTTTCGACAAAAATGGGGGTTGTGTGGCCATTGATCATCGACCAGAGGCTCATACACCTCACCCCACATATGTTTCCTTGCCATAGATCACATTCTTGGATTTCTGGTGGAGACCATTTCTTGGTCAAAAATCCGTAGGTGTTAGCCTTCGGTATTATTGAAAATGGTCGTTCATGGCTATTTTCGACAAAAATGGGGGTTGTGTGGCCATTGATCATCGACCAGAGGCTCATACACCTCACCCCACATATGTTTCCTTGCCATAGATCACATTCTTGGATTTTTGGTGGAGACAATTTCTTGGTTAAAAACTCGTAGGTGTTAGCCTTCGGTATTATTGAAAATGGTCATTCATGGCTATTTTCGGCAAAATGGGGGTTGTGTGGCCATTTATCATCGACCAGAGGCTCATACACCTCACCCCACATATGTTTCCTTGCCATAGATTACATTCTTGGATTTCTGGTGGAGACCATTTCTTGGTTAAAAACTCGTACGTGTTAGCCTTTGGTATTTTTGAAAATGGTCATTCATGGCTATTTTCGACAAAAATGGGGGTTGTGTGGCCATTGATCATCGACCAGACGCTCATACACCTCACCCCACATATGTTTCCTTGCCATAGATCACATTCTTGGATTTATGGTGGAGACCATTTCTTGGTCAAAAATCCGTAGGTGTTAGCCTTCAGTGTCATTGAAAATGGTCGTTCATGGCTATTTTCGACAAAAATTAGGGTTGTGTGGCCATTGATCGTCGACTAGAGGCTCATACACCTCACCCCACATATGTTTCCTTGCCATAGATCACACCATAGATTACATTCTTGGATTTCTGGTGGAAACCATTTCTTGGTTAAAAACTCGTACGTGTTAGCCTTCGGTATTATTGAAAATGGTCACTCATGGCTATTTTCGGCAAAATGGGGGTTGTGTGGCCATTGATCATCGACCAGAGGCTCGTACACCTCACCCCACATATGTTTCCTTGCCATAGATCACATTCTTGGATTTTTTGTGGAGACCATTTCTTGGTCAAAAATCCGTAGGTGTTAGCCTTTAGTATTTTTGAAAATGGTCATTCATGGCTATTTTCGACAAAAATGGGGGTTGTGTGGCCATTGATCATCGACCAAACGCTCATACACCTCACCCCACATATGTTTCCTTGCCATAGATCACATTCTTGGATTTCTGGTGGAGACCATTTCTTGGTTAAAAACTCGTACGTGTTAGCCTTCGGTATTATTGAAAATGGTCGTTCATGGCTATTTTCGGCAAAATGGGGGTTGTGTGGCCATTGATCTTCCACCATAGGCTCATACACCTCACCCCACATATGTTTCCTTGCCATAGATCACATTCTTGGATTTCTGGTGGAGACCATTTCTTGGTCAAAAATCCGTAGGTGTTAGCCTTCGGTATTATTGAAAATGGTCGTTCATGGCTATTTTCGACAAAAATGGGGGTTGTGTGGCCATTGATCATCGACCAGAGGCTCATACACCTCACCCCACATATGTTTCCTTGCCATAGATCACATTCTTGGATTTCTGGTGGAGACCATTTCTTGGTCAAAAATCCGTAGGTGTTAGCCTTCGGTATTTTTGAAAATGGTCATTCATGGCTATTTTCGGCAAAATGGGGGTTGTGTGGCCATTGATCATCGACCAGAGGCTCGTACACCTCACCCCACATATGTTTCCTTGCCATAGATCAAATGTTCTCCACCATAAATCCAAGAATGTGATCTATGGCAAGGAAACATATGTGTAGTGAGGTGTATGAGCCTCTGGTCGAAGATCAATGGTCTCCACCAGAAATCCAAGAATGTGATCTATGGCAAGGAAACATATGTGGGGTGAGGTGTATGAGCCTCTGGTCGATGATCAATGGCCACACAACCCCCATTTTGTCGAAAATAGCCATGAATGACCATTTTCAATAATACCGAAGGCTAACACGTACGAGTTTTTAACCAAGAAATGGTTTCCACCAGAAATCCAAGAATGTAATATATGGCAAGGAAACATATGTGGGGTGAAGTGTACGAGCCTCTTGTCGATGATCAATGGCCACACAACCCCCATTTTTTATGAAAATAGCCATGAGCGACCATTTTCAATAATACTAGAGGCTAACACCTACGGATTTTAGACCAAGAAATGGTTGATAGTCGCCTAGAGGGGGGGGGGTGAATAGGGCGAAACTGAAATTTACAAATATAAACACAACTACAAGCCGGGTTAGTGTTAGAAATATGAAACCGAGTCCGCGAGAGAGGGTGGAAAACAAATCGCAAGCAAATGAAGAGTGTGACACGCGGATTTGTTTTACCGAGGTTCGGTTCTCTCAAACCTACTCCCCGTTGAGGAGGCCACAAAGGCTGGGTCTCTTTCAACCCTTCCCTCTCTCAAACGATCCCACGGATCAAGTGAGCTTTCTCTTCTCAATCACTTGGAACACAAAGTACCCACAAGGACCACCACAAGTTTGGTGTCTCTTGCCTCAATTACAAGGGAGTTTGATCGCAATGAAGGAATCAAGAAAGAAGAAAGCAATCCAAGCGCAAGAGCTCGAAAGAACACAAGCAAATCTCTCTCTCTCTAGTCACTAGGGCGTTGTGTGGAATTTGGAGAGGATTTGATCTCTTTGGTGTGTCTAGAATTGAATGCTAGAGCTCTTGTAAGTAGTTGGGAAGTGGAAAACTTGGATGCAATGAATGGTTGGGTGGTTGGGGTATTTATAGCCCCAACCACCAAAATAACCGTTGGTGGAGGCTGTCTGTTCGATGGCGCACCGGACATGTCCGGTGCCCCTGCCACGTCACCAGTGCCGTTGGAATCTGACCGTTGGAGTTTTGACTTCTGGGCCCGCCTCGATGTCCGGTAGCGCACCGGACATGCACTGTTCACTGTCCGGTGCGCCGGCATGGGCGACTCTGACTTCTGCGCGCGCTGCGCGCGCAATAAATGCATCGCAGGTAGCCGTTGGCGCCGAAGTAGCCGTTGCTCCGTGGATGCACTGGACAGTCCGGTGCACACCGGACATGTCCGGTGAATTATAGCGGAGCAGCCGCTCTGATTTCCCGAGGCTGGCGAGTTCCTGAGCCGCGTTCCGTTGGAGCACCGGACACTGTCCGGTGTACACCGGACAGTCCGGTGAATTATAGCGCGCCGGCTCTGGAGAATTCCCGAAGGCGACAAGTTCGCGTTGAAGTCCTTTGGTGCACCGGACACTGTCCAGTGGTGCACCGGACAGTCCGGTGCGCCAGACCAGAGGAGCCTTCGGTTGCTCCTTTGCTCTTTTGTTGAACCCAACAGTTGGTCTTTTTATTGGCTAAGTGTGAACCTTTTGCACCTGTATAACTTATACACTAGAACAAACTAGTTAGTCCAAAGATTTGTGTTGGGCAATTCAACCACCAAAATTATATAGGAACTAGGTGTAAGCCTAATTCCCTTTCAATCTCCCCCTTTTTGGTGATTGATGCCAACACAAACCAAAGCAAATATAGAAGTGCATAATTGAACTAGTTTGCATAATATAAGTGCAAAGGTTGCTTGGAATTGAGCCAATATAAATACTTACAAGATATGCATGGATTGTTTCTTCATTTTTAACATTTTGGACCACGCTTGCACCACATGTTTTGTTTTTGCAAAATCTTTTCTAAATCTTTTCAAAGTTCTTTTGCAAATAGTCAAGGGTAAATGAATAAGAGTTTGCAAAGCATTTTCAAGATTTGAAATTTTCTCCCCCTGTTCCAAATGCTTTTCCTTTGACTAAACAAAACTCCCCCTAAATAAAATCTCCTCTTAGTGTTCAAGAGGGTTTTGATGAAACAATTTTGAAATACTACTTTCTCCCCTTTTTGAACACATTAAGATACCAAATTGACAATTGGAAATTACATTTTAAAATTAGGTGGTGGTGCGGTCCTTTTGCTTTGGGCTAATACTTCCTCCCCCTTTGGCATGAATCGCCAAAAACGGAGTCATTAGAGCCTGTTGGGGTCGTGCTTCGGTGCGCCGAAGGTCTCACACGAAGAAGCAGCTTCGGCTGAAGTCGTCTCCAAGAGATGGCCGAAGGTCCCTTTTTATGGAGCTTCGGCGTTTTGAACCGACATAGAGATAGAATGACCTTTTTACACATATAGGTCTGAGTCAATGCTATAAACTTTCGCAAGGGGCATAATTGTAATTTGTCACAGGCTGCGACCTGTGCCTATAAATAGATGAACAGTACCTCTGTACTATTCACGTGAACCTGTCATTTGCTTTCACATCACGCTTGTACTTTTGCCTTCTGCAAGACCGAAGGTACCTCTGTAATTCAAAGTCATTTATATTCATTTATACAAGTAGAAATAATTCTATGACAATTGTGTTTAAATGTTTATTTCATATTCTATGATTTATGCGAATGCTTCATTCTTCGTTGTTATGCTTACGAAGGTATGTCCTTCGTAACCTTCGTCCGAGATGCTTTATATCCCGAAGGGATATATCGTTATGGAGGACGAAGGACCTTAACACTTAACATTTTTTGTGTTGCCTTGTTCTTAATTCTTAGCATTTGAGAACAAGTCCCCAACATTGGCGCCCACCTCCGGTCAACTCACTTCCACCTTTCTGAGCTGATGGCTTCGTTCAACACTCAAGCTGGAGCTGCTTCGGCTTCGAAGCTGGTGCTCCCGATAACAGGCGGTTCTTGCTCAGAGCCAGCTAACAAAAAGCAGAAGAAGGAGGCTCAGAGAAGGGTGCAGCATGTTGGAGTGCAGGGACCCTTCATTAAGTCAAAATGGTCTCACATTCCAATTACCTTCTCTCAGGAAGATCTTCAGCTCAAGGACTATCCTCACAATGATGCTATGGTCATTTCTTGTGTGATCAAAGGGTTTCTGGTTCACAATGTCCTAGTTGACACAGGCAGTGCAGCTGACATCATATTTGCCAAAGCCTTCAGACAGATGCAAGAGCCTGAAGACAAGATTCATGATGCTACGCACCCTCTTTGTGGCTTCGGAGGGCGGCAGATTGTGGCACTCGGGAAGATTACCATGCCGGTAACCTTCGGATTTGTTAATAACACAAGGACTGAGCAAATTGTGTTTGATATTGTTGACATGGAATACCCCTACAACGCCATCATTGGTCGTGGTACTCTAAATGCTTTTGAAGCAATTCTTCACCCAGCTTATCTCTGCATGAAGATACCTTCGGACCAAGGGCCTATTGCTATTCATGGGAGTCAGGAAGCTGCCAGAAGGGCCGAAGGAAGCTGGACTGATTCCAAGGCAATCCATAATATAGATGGAGTTGAAGCTTGTGAACAGTATAAGTTCAGGAGGGAAAAAGCAGCTTCGGCTGATCAGCCGAAGCCCATGCTGCTGTGTGAGGATATAGCAGGACAGAAGGTGCTATTGGGCTCGCAATTATCTGAAGATCAAGAGAAAACCTTGATAAGGTTTTTATTCAACAATAAAGATGTTTTTGCATGGTCAGCCAATGATCTTTGTGGAGTGAATCGGGATGTTATTGAACATTCGCTCAATGTTGACCCATCCTTCAGACCCCGCAAGCAGAGGCTTCGGAAAATGTCTGATGACAAGGCCGAAGGGGCTCGCAACGAAGTAAAAAGACTCCTAAGTGCAGGAGTTATCAGAGAAGTGAAGTATCCAGAATGGCTAGCTAACACTGTTATGGTGAAGAAGGCCAATGGAAAGTGGAGAATGTGTATTGATTTCACAGATCTCAACAAGGCTTGTCCGAAGGATGAGTTCCCGCTGCCACGGATAGACTCTTTAGTTGATGCAGCAGCTTCTTCGGAACTCATGAGTCTCCTGGATTGTTACTCAGGCTATCATCAAATCTGGATGAAAAAGGAGGATGAGCCGAAGACTAGTTTCATAACCCCAAGTGGTACATATTGCTATCTTCGGATGCCTGAGGGGCTTAAGAATGCAGGAGGGAGTTTCAGCAGGATGACTGCGAAGGTTCTCCAATCTCAGATAGGCAGAAATGTGTTGACCTATGTTGATGACATTATTGTAAAAAGCACGAAGCAAGAAGACCATATTGCTGATCTGCAGGAGACCTTCGCCAGCTTCAGACAAGCTGGTCTGAAGCTGAATCCAGAAAAATGTGTCTTCGGAGTAAAGAAGGGTAAGTTCCTTGGATGCTTGGTTTCAACAAAGGGAATTGAAGCTAACCCAAATAAAATCGAAGCTATACTTCGAATGGAGCCACCAACCACAAGAAAGGGGGCCCAAAGATTGACAGGAAGACTGGCTTCTCTTAACAGATTTATATCCAGATCAGCGGAAAGAAATCTACCCTTCTTCGAGGTGCTAAAATCAGCTGAAGTCTTTCAATGGGGCCCAGCTCAACAAAAAGCTTTCGAAGAACTGAAGCAATACCTGATAGATCTAACAACATTAACTCCACCAGTGCCAGGGGCTCCTCTGTTATTGTATGTGGCAGCTTCGCACTCAGCAGTAAGTGCGGCACTTGTGCAGGAGAAGTTTGATGGACAAATCAAGAAGCAGGTCCCAGTATATTTTGTATCTGAAGTCCTTAGTGTCTCAAAGAAAAATTATACAGAACTGGAGAAGGTGTTGTATGCCGTTCTAATGGCATCCAGGAAGCTTCGGCATTATTTTCAGGCATATAATATTATTGTTCCTTCTTCGCAGCCGTTGAAAGATATCATGAGAAATAAAGAAGCTACTGGCCGAATTGGAAAATGGGCTGCGGAGCTTAATGAATTTTACATTGATTATGTGCACAGATCCTCGATCCAATCTCAAGCTTTGGCAGATTTTATTGCCGACTGGACGCCAGGGGCTCAGGGTGAAGAAGCGAATAAAGATGCCGAAGCATGGACAGTGTTTTGTGATGGCTCCTGGGGAACCTTCGGAGCAGGAGCAGCTGCTGTTTTGGTTTCACCGTCTAAGGTTAAAACTTGCTACGCAGCAAGACTGGATTTCAGCTGCACAAATAATATTGCTGAGTACGAAGCCTTGCTCCTGGGTCTTCGGAAACTAAAGGCGATGGGGATCAGGAGGGCGATCCTTAAAACTGATTCTCAGATTGTTTCGGGTCATATTGACAAAAGTTGCAAGGCTAAAGACCCGAAGCTTGAAAAATACCTAGACACAGTCCGAAGGATCGAAGCTTCCTTCGAAGGATTCTCTGTTAAGAATATCCCTCGAGGGCAAAATGAACATGCTGATTTGTTAGCCAGGTCTGCAGCACAGGGGCTGCCGCTACCTTCGGATGTATTCTTTGAAACAATAAAGGCACCTTCGGTGGAGTTACTTGAAAGAGCAGTTCTTACTATTTCCCCTGTGTACAGTGAAGATTGGAGAACTGAAATAATTTCTTACCTTCAGGGCAACTTCCTATCAGATGACGAAGCTTATAATAAAAGAATAGAGGCAAGAGCTCGTCCGTATATCATTATAGAAGGGGAGTTATACAAGCATGGAGTTTGTGCCCCGCTGCTCAAGTGCTTGTCTAGAGCCGAAGGTATAGAATTGATGAAGGAGATACATGCAGGCCTTTGTGGATCCCACATCGGATCCAGGCCGTTACTTGGAAAAGTGTTCCGTCAAGGATTTTATTGGCCGAAGGCAGCTTCGGATGCAGCTGAGTTAGTTCAAAAGTGTGAAGGTTGTCAGAAATGTGCAAGAGATCAAAAACAACCTTCGTCTTTGACACAGCTAATACAACCCATCTGGCCATTGCAAAGGTGGGGCCTCGATCTGCTGGGCCCATTACCACCGGCTCAGGGCAATCTGAAATATGTTGTAGTTGCTGTGGAATATTTTTCCAAATGGATTGAGGCGAAGCCATTAGCTACAATAACTTCGGCCACTGTCCAAAAATTTTTCTGGCAGAATATTGTCTGTCGCTTCGGAGTGCCGAAGGCTATAACTGTAGATAACGGAACACAATTTGACTCCGAAGAATTCAGGAATTTTTGTGATCAAATTGGCACGAAGATCCACTTTGCATCAGTCAGGCACCCGGAGTCAAATGGGCTTGTTGAAAGGGCCAACGGCATCATAATGACAGGAATAATGAAGCTAATCTTCAATCAACCAAGGGGAAAGTGGCCAGATCAGCTTACCAAGGTGGTATGGAGCCATAACACAACAACATCAAGATCTACAGGATTCACCCCATTTAAGTTGTTATTTGGTGACGAAGCAATAACCCCGGAAGAAGCAAAAGCTGGATCAATAAGAGTGGTAGCTTCGGCAGAATCAGGTCCCGAAGATACTTGTCTCGTGGAAAAAGATGCCCTAGAAGGGATCAGGCTTCAGGCCGTGGAGAATATCAATAAGTACCAGGCTGAAACGGTTAAATGGCGAGATAGAAAGGTCCGGCTAAAAAATATTGAGCCAGGACACTTGGTGCTTCGGAGAGTGGCCAATCCGGATACAGTGGGCAAATTGCAACTGAAATGGGAAGGGCCTTTCTTAGTAGCATCTTCGTCAAGGCCTGGTTCGTACAGACTGAAGGACATGGATGGCAATGAGATTCCAAGATCTTGGAATGCGGATGAGCTTCGGCGGTTTTATGTATAACTCGATGTAACTTTGACTTTTCTTTTCTTTTTCATGGCACCCTTTTCCTTTCTAAAGGGGGAGAAAGGTTTTTAATGGGGCCATCACATGTAATTTTTCTTTTTAGTTTTATAAGAGCAAAATCCCCCAAAAGATGTACATGTAAAGGCTGAGAGCGCACCATCGAGTGCCGAAACTGAAAAAGAGAAGAAGCTCCAAAGACGTCCCTAAGGGGATGCAGAGCTTACAGCGAAAAGTCAACGCTGATTCCGCCGAAAGTAAAAGGCGAAGAAGCTCCAAAGACGTTCCCAAGGGAATGCAGAGCTTATACCGTCTAAGTAAAAGACGAAGAAGCTCCAAAGACGTCCCTAAGGGGATGCAGAGCTTACAGCGAAAAGTCAACGCTGATATTGCCTAAGTAAGAGGCGAAGAAGCTCCAAAGTCGTTCCTAAGGGAATGCAGAGCTAATGTGTGGTTGTTTCCAAGTAATGGCTGACAATATGGCTTCGGACATATGCTTCGGACATTCATTCGTGCATTACATTACATCATAACATTCGCATGCATAAGCATTCATTCATAGCATTTGTGTTCCCAAGTGGCTGCTTCGGCAAAAAAGCTTCGGAGAAGTACCTTTTTATGACTTGTTACGCTATGTTGTGTGCAAAAGTGAAAAGTTCCGTTGCTTTGGCACAAAGAAAAGTTTCAGTATAAGGGAGAAATGGATTTTTATGAATCGTTGTATATAAGAGTAGTAGTCTTTTATGTCTTGCTATGTAAAAGCTTCGGCAGAAAGAAGAAGTAGTCTTTTATGTCTTGCTATGTAAAAGCTTCGGCAGAAAGAAGAAGTAGTCTTTTATGTCTTGCTATATAAAAGCTTCGGCAGAAAGAAGAAGTAGTCTTTTATGTCTTGCTATGTAAAAGCTTCGGCAGAAGAGGAAGCGACCGTTTAAGCTTCGTTGTGTACGAAAAGAAGGGAAGGTGTTTTTTCGCCTTCGGCTCAAAATACTGATTTCGTCCACATCAAAGCGACTCAATCGAAGGGTAAGGATATATTACAAGGTATGTACAAAGTTCCTTGAGAACAGTTCAATTGTATTTACAAAACTTGTTACAAAAGTATCCTAAGTTTTTTCCTATAGTACATTTCTACTGATCTTCATTAAGCTTCAGCTTCGGCGACAGTTTCGGCGACATAACTTAGGCATTATCTTCACCTTCGTCATTCTACATAAATCAAGGAACCGTGAGTAAAAATCAAGTGCAAAGAAAAAGGTAAGTACGAAGTATTATCTCTTACTGGTTCAAGATGGCTTCGTGCTTCATCTCCAGCCTTCTCCCGCCCGCCTTTTGTCCATATCATTTTTATAAATCTGTTGGAGATACTTCGGGCAAGGTCAGGCATATCATCCAGGATTGATGGAGATAAGGCGAAGGTGGGCCTGTTAACAACTTTTCCATGTTCACAGCCAGCCTTCATGAAGGCTGCAGCAGTCCCTCGAGAAGCTACCCAGGCACAGAAATCACCATGCCCAGCTATGACTTCGTCGAGCTCGTCAATTTCCCCCTCAATGTGTTCGAAGGTTTGTGGTAGGTCTTCAGCTGAGGGGGTAAATTTTTCGCTGCTAGCTCCAACCGAATGAAAAATCTTTCTTAGTCGCTGAATGCACTTGTTGCTAAATTCTAGGCATTTTTCTTGAAGATTTGTCAATAATTTTCTCAAATCCGAATTTTGCTGAGCTTCGGCTTCAAGTTTTGCATTGAGATCTTGTTTTTCTTGTTCGAACTGCTCAGACTGGCGGAGAAGCTTCGTGTTCAGTTCTAATATTTTTGCTTCAGCTTCCGCCAGTAAACCTTCGGCTGCCTGGAGTTCGAAGTTCTTTTTCTCAAAAGCATCTGATTGTTCCTTTATTTTGTTTTCCAAATTTTCAATTATAACTTCATGCTTTTTATCTTCAAGATCCTGCTGCATTTGCAAAGCCTTGCTCAATAGCATACTCTACACAAACACAACCTTCGTCAGTCATATTTTTATTAGAAGCAATAAAGGTTAAGAAACAAGTCATTCACCTTGAAGTTAGAATAAAATAAACTACCAACGACATGTTGTCGTCGGTAGCGGCTGATGTCTGACTCCAGCTTCGGAAAACCGATACTCTTTGATAAAGTACCGATGACCTTAGCCCCAGCTGAGTCCCGGATGCAGCCCAGTTGTTCATCATCTACACCCCCAAATAGGAGGGCACCTGACTTGTACCCGCAAGACTTGGCGTATTCTTTAAGTTCTTCTATTTCCTCCTTCGTCAGTTTTTGCTCAACTAAGTTCTGGAAAGTGTATGCTTCGTCATCCGAAGGGTCTTCGGCTATTTCTTTTCCTTTTTCAGGCACTGTGGCCATGGTTTTTTCAGTAGTAGCACCAGTTTCTTCCGCGGCCATGTCTTCCAAAATCTTGTTGATATTCGTAATCGTGGTTTCTAAGTTTGTATCTTCGGCTGTAGCGGCTTCGGTAGCCGCGACCTCCGAAGCTACACCTTCAACGATTGCTTCACCTTCGGCAGCTGCCGTTTTTTGGATTGACGCCCTTGGCGGCGTCTTATCGATAACTTCAGTTACCGCAATGATTCTTTGCCGCTTGGGTTTGCTTGTCTTCGTCTGATCCGGCTCGTCCACCTTTCGAAAAAGCTTCGTCAGTTGGAGCCCTAGTGGACTTAGCTTCGTAGGCATGGGTTCAGTCATTACCTTTAAAATTTCTTCTATGTCGCTAGTAGAAGGCGGTGTGGGGGTTCTCTCTTCTTCGGATATTTTCCGTTTCGGAGTTGATATTTTCCTTTTCTTCGGAATTTTCTTCTCTGCTGCTGGTTGCTCTTCATCCTTGGCCAGAATTTCAGCCACTCTTTTTCTTTTGTGGCCTCCGGCACCCTTATTCAACTGCTCATAGTCTGGATACTCGAAGCCCAGGGCATCGAATACTCGGTTCAGCCTTCGCTTCGGTCGGGTGCCGAAGGCTGCTGTCATTAATTGATCCTCCTTTTTGGAGTAATTCCCCAAGATTTCATTGCACATTGTCTCAACTGTGTCTAACCACTCTTTGCAGGGTTTCTTAAAGTACTTCTTGAATTTAAAGTGATAAGGCAGACGAACAAGCTCCCCCTCCTTCTTCTCTCCCTCCAGCTTCGGCATCTCCCACTCTTTTAAAGTAGGGAAAACTCTGAATGCCAAAAATTCCTGAACTAGATCCCTGGTGCCAATATGTTCTGAAATAATTTCGAATTCACCCAGAGCGGCCCAGGTAGGACCCTTTAAATCGCCGATGTGGCAGTGTGGCCTTGTCTCTCCGAAGGTTAATTCCAGAGGGCTTTGTACCAATTTTTCTCTATCTTCGTCAACTTTTACGTAGAACCACTCAGACTTCCAGCCTGCTGGCCATTTGCTTCGGTAGCTGATGACAGGACACTTTGTTGTCTTCCGGTAGGCAAAATTGTAACAGCCGAAATTATCATGTAGTCCGTCTGTTCTGGCCTTTGTTTGGTAATGTAATTCGTGGGCCCGGCAGAAGCTGTCGGCAAACGGTTCCACAGCTTGGCTTCGGAGGGCCCAGATATAAACATTGAGTCTAACGATGGCGTTAGGAGTCAATTGGTGAAAATAAATGCCAAACTTTTGCAACACATCTCCAATAATTCCATGGAGAGGAAATCTCAGCCCAGCTTTTAAAAAGCTTTTGAAAATTACAATCTCATCCTTCTCTGGCTTCGGGGTAGTCTCCTCTCCCCCGAAGCGAAGTAGCTTCTTCTGATCTTCTTTGAAGAAACCTGCTTTTACCATCTTCGCAAGGTCAGCCTTTGAAACAGTTGATTTTCCAAAATCCAGGTGACTGGGCTTGCTGGGTGTAGCCATGTGGTAGTCATCTCCGGAGTCAGTCCCATCAATGTTTTCTTCTTCGGCTGTTGTCGGGTTTGCTTCGGCACCAGGTCTCTCTTCCGCAGTCACTAGACCGGAGCGCTGCATCGCTTCGGAGATGGGCACAGTGTTTGAACCTTCGGCTTCGTCTCCCTCACGTACAACTTTGGCAGTAGATCGAATTCTCGCCATTTGATTTTAAGTTTGGGAAGTCAGAAACTTTTTACTTTTTTCTTCTCTCCGAAGCTCTTCTTTCTGACGAAGCGGACGTTGAGAAGCACCTTCGTTCGATTTTGGGACTTAAGCTTCGGCTATGATGAAAAATTTCGGCAGCAAAACAGTGCAAATAGCAATGAATGCTGTGGTAACTTCACAACTACTTGTCAGTTTATATAGTGCTGCAGGTAAGAACGCGAAGCGGCGGAATTGTTACACCAGGCGCGCAGTAACTCGTACCCGCTGCGCAGTGGACCGCAAGGATCAAACAGTAACTCTGCAAGGTGGGACCGACACGCGCTCGGAAGTCGGATCGCTTCTCCGCAACGAGCTCAGGGAAGGTGTTTTTTGGACCTTCGGCTTCCCGAAGCTGAAGAGGCTCTTTTCACGGGTCAAGCTCGTTACGAAGAACGATCTAGCACCGCGAAAGGGGCTACTGTTGGGGTCGTGCTTCGGTGCGCCGAAGGTCTCACACGAAGAAGCAGCTTCGGCTGAAGTCGTCTCCAAGAGATGGCCGAAGGTCCCTTTTTATGGAGCTTCGGCGTTTTGAACCGACATAGAGATAGAATGACCTTTTTACACATATAGGTCTGAGTCAATGCTATAAACTTTCGCAAGGGGCATAATTGTAATTTGTCACAGGCTGCGACCTGTGCCTATAAATAGATGAACAGTACCTCTGTACTATTCACGTGAACCTGTCATTTGCTTTCACATCACGCTTGTACTTTTGCCTTCTGCAAGACCGAAGGTACCTCTGTAATTCAAAGTCATTTATATTCATTTATACAAGTAGAAATAATTCTATGACAATTGTGTTTAAATGTTTATTTCATATTCTATGATTTATGCGAATGCTTCATTCTTCGTTGTTATGCTTACGAAGGTATGTCCTTCGTAACCTTCGTCCGAGATGCTTTATATCCCGAAGGGATATATCGTTATGGAGGACGAAGGACCTTAACACTTAACATTTTTTGTGTTGCCTTGTTCTTAATTCTTAGCATTTGAGAACAAGTCCCCAACAGAGCCCTTCAAATAACTTTCTCCTCCCTTGGTCATAAATAAAAGAGTGAAGATTATACCAAAGTAGGAGTCCTTTTGTTTTGCTCTCTCCCCCAAGGATAGAGAGCGGCTCGGAGTGACGGCGAAGGATGAGTTGACGGAGTGGAAGCCTTTGTCTTCGCCGAAGACTCCAATGCCCTTTCAATGCACCTATGACTTGATTTGAAGTAGACTTGAAAACACATTAGTCATAGCATATGAAAGAGACATGATCAAAGGTATATTCATGAGCTATGTGTGCAAGTTAGCAATAGAAATTTCTAGAATCAAGAATATTGAGCTCATGCCTAAGTTTGGTAAAAGTTTGTTCATCAAGTGGTTTGGTAAAGATATCGGCTAATTGATCTTTAGTATTAATGTATGCAATCTCAATATCTCCCTTTTGTTGGTGATCCCTAAGAAAATGATACCGAATGGCTATGTGCTTAGTGCGGCTATGCTCGACGGGATTGTCGGCCATTTTGATTGCACTCTCATTATCACATAGCAAAGGGACTTTGGTTAATTTGTAACCGTAGTCCCGCAGGGTTTGCCTCATCCAAAGCAATTGCGCGCAACAATGACCTGCGGCAATGTACTCGGCTTCGGCGGTTGAAAGAGCGACCGAATTTTGCTTCTTTGAGGCCCAAGACACCAAGGATCTTCCCAAGAACTGGCAAGTCCCTGATGTGCTCTTTCTATTAATCTTACACCCCGCCCAATCGGCATCTGAATAACCAATTAAATCAAAAGTGGATCCCCGAGGGTACCAAAGCCCAAACTTAGGAGTATAAGCCAAATATCTCAAGATTCGTTTTACGGTCGTAAGGTGGGATTCCTTAGGGTCGGATTGGAATCTTGCACACATGCAAAGGGAAAGCATAATGTCCGGTCGAGATGCACATAAATAGAGTAATGAACCTATCATCGACCGGTATACCTTTTGATCCACAGACTTACCTCCCGTGTCGAGGTCGAGATGCCCATTAGTTCCCATGGGTGTCTTGATGGGTTTGGCATCCTTCATCCCAAACTTGGTTAGAATGTCTTGAGTGTACTTTGTTTGGCTGATGAAGGTGCCCTCTTGGAGTTGTTTGACTTGGAATCCTAGAAAATACTTCAACTCCCCCATCATCAACATCTCGAACTTTTGTGTCATGATCCTACTAAATTCTTCACAAGTAGATTCGTTAGTAGACCCAAATATGATATCATCAACATAAATTTGGCATACAAACAAATCATTGTCAAGAGTTTTAGTGAATAGAGTAGGATCGGCTTTTCCGACTTTGAAGCCATTAGCAATAAGGAAATCCCTAAGGCATTCATACCATGCTCTTGGGGCTTGCTTGAGCCCGTAAAGCGCCTTAGAGAGCTTATAGACATGGTTAGGATACTCACTGTCTTCAAAGCCGGGAGGTTGCTCAACATAGACCTCTTCCTTGATTGGTCCATTGAGGAAGGCACTTTTCACGTCCATTTGATAAAGCTTAAAGCCATGGTAAGTAGCATAGGCTAATAATATACGAATTGACTCAAGCCTAGCTACGGGTGCATAGGTTTCACCGAAATCCAAACCTTCGACTTGGGAGTATCCCTTGGCCACAAGTCGAGCTTTGTTCCTACAACATTTTGGTTAGGACGTGGAACTAAATGCCATACCTCATTCCTAGTGAAGTTGTTGAGCTCTTCTTGCATCGCCACCACCCAATCCGAATCTTGTAGTGCTTCCTCTACCCTGTGTGGCTCAATAGAGGAAACAAACGAGTAATGTTCACAAAAATGTGCAACACGAGATCTAGTAGTTACCCCCTTATGAATGTCGCCGAGGATGGTGTCGACGGGGTGATCTCGTTGGATTGCTTGGTGGACTCTTGGGTGTGGCGGCCTTTGTTCCTCTTCCTCCTTGTCTTCCTCATTTGCATCTCCCCCTTGATCATTGCCATCATCTTGAGGTGGCTCAATTGCTTGATCTTCTACTTCATCAACTTGAGCCTCATCCTCATTTTGAGTTGGTGGAGATGCTCGCGTGGAGGAGGATGGTTGATCTTGTGCTTTTGGAAGCTCTTCGGATTCCTTAGGACACACATCCCCAATGGACATGTTCCTTAGCGCGATGCACGGAGCCTCTTCATCACCTATCTCATCAAGATCAACTTGCTCTACTTGAGAGCCGTTAGTTTCATCAAACACAACGTCACATGAGACTTCAACTAGTCCAGTGGACTTGTTAAAGACCCTATATGCCCTTGTGTTTGAGTCATAACCAAGTAAAAAGCCTTCCACAGTCTTAGGAGCAAATTTAGATTTTCTACCTCTTTTAAAAAGAATAAAGCATTTGCTACCAAAGACTCTAAAATATGAAATGTTGGGCTTTTTACCGGTTAGGAGTTCATATGATGTCTTCTTGAGGATTCGGTGTAGATACAACTGGTTGATGGCGTAGCAAGCGGTGTTGACCGCCTCGGCCCAAAACCGATCCGAAGTCTTGTACTCATCAAGCATGGTCCTTGCCATGTCTAATAGAGTTCGATTCTTCCTCTCCACTACACCATTTTGTTGTGGGGTGTAGGGAGAAGAGAACTCATGCTTGATGCCCTCTTCCTCAAGAAAGCCTTCGATTTGAGAGTTATTGAACTCCGTCCCGTTGTCGCTTCTTATTTTCTTGATCCTTAAGCCAAACTCATTTTGAGCCTGTCTCAAGAATCCCTTTAAGGTCTCTTGGGTTTGAGATTTTTCCTGTAAAAAGAATACCCAAGTGAAGCGAGAATAATCATCCACTATTACAAGACAATACTTACTCCCGCCGATGCTTATGTAAGCAATCGGGCCGAATAGGTCCATGTGTAGGAGCTCCAGTGGTCTTTCGGTCGTCATGATGTTCTTGTGTGGATGATGGGCTCCAACTTGCTTTCCTGCCTGACATGCACTACAAATCCTGTCTTTCTCAAAATGAACATTTGTTAGTCCTAAAATGTGTTCTCCCTTTAGAAGCTTATGAAGATTCTTCATCCCAACATGGGCTAGTCGGCGGTGCCAGAGCCAACCCATGTTAGTCTTAGCAATTAAGCATGTGTCGAGTTCAGCTCTATCAAAATCTACTAAGTATAGCTGACCCTCTAACACACCCTTAAATGCTATTGAATCATCACTTCTTCTAAAGACAGTGACACCTACATCAGTAAATAGACAGTTGTAGCCCATTTGACATAATTGTGAAACGGAAAGCAAATTGTAATCTAAAGAATCTACAAGAAAAACATTTTAGGACTTTTACAAGAAATGGTCTCCACCAGAAATCCAAGAATGACCATTTACAATAATACCGAAGGCTAACACCTACGGATTTTTGACCAAGAAATGGTCTCCACCAGAAATCCAAGAATGTGATCTATGGCAAGGAAAGATATGTGGGGTGAGGTGTATGAGCCTCTAGTCGATGATCAATGGCCACACAACCCCCATTTTTGTCGAAAATAGCCATGAATGACCATTTTCAATAATACCGAAGGCTAACACGTACGAGTTTTTAACCAAGAAATGGTTTCCACCAGAAATCCAAGAATGTAATCTATGGTGTGATCTATGGCAAGGAAAGATATGTGGGGTGAGGTGTATGAGCCTCTGGTCGACGATCAATGGCCACACAACCCTAATTTTTGTCGAAAATAGCCATGAACGACCATTTTCAATGACACTGAAGGCTAACACCTATGGATTTTTGACCAAGAAATGGTCTCCACCATAAATCCAAGAATGTGATCTATGGCAAGGAAACATATGTGGGGTGAGGTGTATGAGCGTCTGGTCGATGATCAATGGCCACACAACCCCCATTTTTGTCGAAAATAGCCATGAATGACCATTTTCAAAAATACCGGAGGCTAACACATTCGGATTTTTGACCAAGAAATGGTCTCCACCAGAAATCCAAGAATGTGATCTATGGCAAGGAAACATATGTGGGGTGAGGTGTATGAGCCTCTGGTCGACGATCAATGGCCACACAACCCCCATTTTTTATGAAAATAGCCATGAGCGACCTTGAAAATAGCCATGAGCGACCTTGAAAATAGCCATGAACGACCATTTTCAATAATACCGAAGGCTAACACGTACGAGTTTTTAACCAAGAAATGGTTTCCACCAGAAATCCAAGAATGTAATCTATGGCAAGGAAACATATGTGGGGTGAGGTTTATGAGCCTCTAGTCGATGATAAATGGCCACACAACCCCCATTTTTTATGAAAATAGCCATGAGCGACCTTGAAAATAGCCATGAGCGACCATTTTCAATAATACTAGAGGCTAACACCTACGGATTTTAGACCAAGAAATGGTCTCCACCAGAAATCCAAGAATGTGATCTATGGCAAGGAAACATATGTGTAGTGAGGTGTATGAGCCTCTAGTCGATGATCAATGGCCACACAACCCCCATTTTTGTCGAAAATAGCCATGAATGACCATTTCCAATAATACCGAAGGCTAACAGCGACCATTTTCAATAATACTAGAGGCTAAGACCTACGGATTTTTGTCCAAGAAATGGTCTCCACCAGAAATCCAAGAATGTGATCTATGGCAAGGAAACATATGTGGGGTGAGGTTTATGAGCCTCTAGTCGATGATAAATGGCCACACAACCCCCATTTTTTATGAGCCTCTGGTCGATGATTAATGGCCACACAACCCCCATTTTTGTCGAAAATAGCCATGAATGACCATTTACAATAATACCGAAGGCTAACACCTACGGATTTTTGACCAAGAAATGGTCTCCACCAGAAATCCAAGAATGTGATCTATGGCAAGGAAACATATGTGGGGTGAGGTGTATGAGCCTATGGTCGATGATCAATGGCCACACAACCCCCATTTTGCCGAAAATAGCCATGAATGACCATTTTCAATAATACTGAAGGCTAAGACCTACGAATTTTTGACCAAGAAATGGTCTCCACCAGAAATCCAAGAATGTGATCTATGGCAAGGAAACATATGTGGGGTGAGGTGTATGAGCCTCTGGTCGATGATCAATGGCCACACAACCCCCATTTTTGTCGAAAATAGCCATGAACGACCATTTTCAATAATACCGAAGGCTAACACCTACGGATTTTTGACCAAGAAATGGTCTCCACCAGAAATCCAAGAATGTGATCTATGGCAAGGAAACATATGTGGGGTGAGGTGTATGAGCCTCTGGTCGACGATCAATGGCCACACAACCCTAATTTTTGTCGAAAATAGCCATGAACGACCATTTTCAATGACACTGAAGGCTAACACCTACAAATTTTTGACCAAGAAATGGTCTCCACCAGAAATCCAAGAATGTGATCTATGGCAAGGAAACATATGTGGGGTGAGGTGTATGAGCCTCTAGTCGACGATCAATGGCCGCACAACCCCCATTTTGCCGAAAATAGCCATGAACGACCATTTTCAAAAATACCAAAGGCTAACACCTACGGATTTTTGACCAAGAAATGGTCTCCACCAGAAATCCAAGAATGTGATCTATGGCAAGGAAACATATGTGGGGTGAGGTGTATGAGCCTCTGGTCGATGATCAATGGCCACACAACCCCCATTTTTGTCGAAAATAGCCATGAACGACCATTTTCAATAATACCGAAGGCTAACACCTACGGATTTTTGACCAAGAAATGGTCTCCACCAGAAATCCAAGAATGTGATCTATGGCAAGGAAACATATGTGGGGTGAGGTGTATGAGCCTCTGGTCGACGATCAATGGCCACACAACCCTAATTTTTGTCGAAAATAGCCATGAACGACCATTTTCAATGACACTGAAGGCTAACACCTACAAATTTTTGACCAAGAAATGGTCGCCACCATAAATCCAAGAATGTGATCTATGGCAAGGAAACATATGTGGGGTGAGGTGTATGAGCCTCTAGTCGACGATCAATGGCCGCACAACCCCCATTTTGCCGAAAATAGCCATGAACGACCATTTTCAAAAATACCAAAGGCTAACACCTACGGATTTTTGACCAAGAAATGGTCTCCACCAGAAATCCAAGAATGTGATCTATGGCAAGGAAACATATGTGGGGTGAGGTGTACGAGCCTCTGGTCGATGATCAATGGCCACAGAACCCCCATTTTGCCGAAAATAGCCATGAATGACCATTTACAATAATACCGAAGGCTAACACCTACGGATTTTTGACCAAGAAATGGTCTCCACCAGAAATCCAAGAATGTGATCTATGGCAAGGAAACATATGTGGGGTGAGGTGTATGAGCCTCTAGTCGATGATCAATGGCCACACAACCCCCATTTTTGTCAAAAATAGCCATGAACGACCATTTTCAATAATACCGAAGGCTAACACCTACGGATTTTTGACCACTAAATGGTCCATTTTGCCGAAAATAGCCATGAATGACCATTTACAATAATACCGAAGGCTAACACCTACGGATTTTTGACCAAGAAATGGTCTCCACCAGAAATCCAAGAATGTGATCTATCGCAAGGAAACATATGTGGGGTGAGATTTATGATCCTCTAGTCGATGATAAATGGCCACACAACCCCCATTTTTTTATGAAAATAGCCATGAGCGACCATTTTCAATAATATTAGAGGCTAAGACCTACGGATTTTTGACCAAGAAATGGTCTCCACCAGAAATCCAAGAATGTGATCTACGACAAGGAAACATATGTGGGGTGAGGTGTATGAGCGTCTGGTCGATGATCAATGGCCACACAACCCCCATTTTTGTCGAAAATAGCCATGAACGACCATTTTCAATAATACAGAAGGCTAACACCTACGGATTTTTGACCAAGAAATCGTCTCCACCAGAAATCCAAGAATGTGATCTATGGCAAGGAAACATATGTGTAGTGAGGTGTACGAGCCTCTGGTCGATGATCAATGGCCACACAACCCCCATTTTTGTCGAAAATAGCCATGAACGACCATTTTCAATAATATCGAAGGCTAACACCTACGGATTTTTGACCAAGAAATGGTCTCCACCAGAAATCCAAGAATATTAGAGGCTAAGACCATTTCTTGGTCAAAAATCCGTACGTGTTAGCCTCTAGTATTATTGAAAATGGTCGCTCATGGCTATTTTCAAGGTCGCTCATGGCTATTTTCATAAAAAATGGGGGTTGTGTGGCCATTGATCATCGACCAGAGGCTCATACACCTCACCCCACATATGTTTCCTTGCCATAGATCACATTCTTGGATTTCTGGTGGAGACCATTTCTTGGTCAAAAATCCGTAGGTCTTAGCCTCTAGTATTATTGAAAATGGTCACTGTTAGCCTTCGGTATTATTGAAAATGGTCATTCATGGCTATTTTCGACAAAAATGGGGGTTGTGTGGCCATTGATCATCGACCAGAGGCTCATACACCTCACCCCACATATGTTTCCTTGCCATAGATCACATTCTTGGATTTCTGGTGGAGACCATTTCTTGGTCAAAAATCCGTAGGTCTTAGCCTCTAGTATTATTGAAAATGGTCGCTCATGGCTATTTTCGGCAAAAATGGGGGTTGTGTGGCCATTGATCATCGACTAGACGCTCATACACCTCACCCCACATATGTTTCCTTGCCATAGAATGACCATTTACAATAATACCGAAGGCTAACACCTACGGATTTTTGACCAAGAAATGGTCTCCACCAGAAATCCAAGAATGTGATCTATGGCAAGGAAACATATGTGGGGTGTGGTGTATGAGCCTCTGGTCGATGATCAATGGCCACACAACCCCCATTTTTGTCGAAAATAGCCATGAATGACCATTTTCAATAATACCGAAGGCTAACACGTACGAGTTTTTAACCAAGAAATGGTTTCCACCAGAAATCCAAGAATGTGATCTGTGGCAAGGAAACATATGTGGGGTGAGGTGTATGAGCGTCTGGTCGATGATCAATGGCCACACAACCCCCATTTTTGTCAAAAATAGCCATGAACGACCTTGAAAATAGCCATGAGCGACCATTTTCAATAATACTAGAGGCTAACACCTATGGATTTTAGACCAAGAAATGGTCTCCACCAGAAATCCAAGAATGTGATCTATGACAAGGAAACATATGTGGGGTGAGGTGTATGAGCGTCTGGTCGATGATCAATGGCCACACAACCCCCATTTTTGTCGAAAATAGCCATGAACGACCATTTTCAATAATACCGAAGGCTAACACCTACGGATTTTTGACCAAGAAATGGTCTCCACCAGAAATCCAAGAATGTGATCTATGGCAAGGAAACATATGTGGGGTGAGGTGTATGAGCCTCTAGTCGATGATCAATGGCCAGACAACCCCCATTTTTGTCGAAAATAGCCATGAATGACCATATTCAAAAATACCAAAGGCTAACACGTACGGATTTTTGACCAAGAAATGGTCTCCACCAGAAATCCAAGAATGTGATCTATGGCAAGGAAACATATGTGGGGTGAGGTGTACGAGCCTCTGGTCGATGATCAATGGCCACACAACCCCCATTTTGCCGAAAATAGCCATGAATGACCATTTTCAATAATACCGAAGGCTAACACGTACGAGTTTTTAACCAAGAAATGGTTTCCACCAGAAATCCAAGAATGTAATCTATGGCAAGGAAACATATGTGGGGTGAGGTTTATGAGCCTCTAGTCGATGATAAATGGCCACACAACCCCCATTTTTTATGAAAATAGCCATGAGCGACCTTGAAAATAGCCATGAGCGACCATTTTCAATAATACTAGAGGCTAACACCTACGGATTTTAGACCAAGGAATGGTCTCCACCAGAAATCCAAGAATGTGATCTATGGTAAGGAAACATATGTGGGGTGAGGTGTATGAGCGTCTGGTCGATGATCAATGGCCACACAACCCCCCTATTTTTGTAGAAAATAGCATGAACGACCATTTTCAATAATACCGAAGGCTAACACCTACGGATTTTTGACCAAGAAAAGGTCTCCACCAGAAATCCAAGAATGTGATCTATGGCAAGGAAACATATGTGGGGTGAGGTGTATGAGCCTCTGGTCGATGATCAATGGCCACACAACCCCCATTTTTGTCGAAAATAGCCATGAACGACCATTTTCAATAATATTAGAGGCTAAGACCTACGGATTTTTGACCAAGAAATGGTCTCCACCAGAAATCCAAGAATGTGATCTATGGCAAGGAAACATATGTGGGGTGAGGTGTATGAGCCTCTGGTCGATGATCAATGGCCACACAACCCCCATTTTTGTCGAAAATAGCCATGAACGACCATTTTCAATAATATCGAAGGCTAACACCTACGGATTTTTGACCAAGAAATGGTCTCCACCAGAAATCCAAGAATGTGATCTACGACAAGGAAACATATGTGGGGTGAGGTGTATGAGCCTCTGGTCGACGATCAATGGCCACACAACCCCCATTTTGCCGAAAATAGCCATGAATGACCATTTTCAATAATACCGAAGGCTAACACGTACGAGTTTTTAACCAAGAAATGGTTTCCACTAGAAATCCAAGAATGTAATCTATGGCAAGGAAACATATGTGGGGTGAGGTTTATGAGCCTCTAGTCGATGATAAATGGCCACACAACCCCCATTTTTTATGAAAATAGCCATGAGCGACCTTGAAAATAGCCATGAGCGACCATTTTCAATAATACTAGAGGCTAACACCTACGGATTTTAGACCAAGAAATGGTCTCCACCAGAAATCCAAGAATGTGATCTATGGCAAGGAAACATATGTGGGGTGAGGTGTATGAGCGTCTGGTCGATGATCAATGGCCACACAACCCCCATTTTTTTATGAAAATAGCCATGAGCGACCATTTTAAATAATATTAGAGGCTAAGACCTACGGATTTTTGACCAAGAAATGGTCTACACCAGAAATCCAAGAATGTGATCTATGGCATGGAAACATATGTGGGGTGAGGTGTATGAGCCTCTGGTCGATGATCAATGGCCACACAACCCCCATTTTTGTCGAAAATAGCCATGAATGACCATTTACAATAATACCGAAGGCTAACACCTACAGATTTTTGACCAAGAAATGGTCTCCACCAGAAATCCAAGAATGTGATCTATGGAAAGGAAACATATGTGGGGTGAGGTGTATGAGCCTCTGGTCGATGATCAATGGCCACACAACCCCCATTTTTTATGAAAATAGCCATGAACGACCATTTTCAATAATACCGAAGGCTAACACCTACGGATTTTTGACCAAGAAATGGTCTCCACCAGAAATCCAAGAATGTGATCTATGGCAAGGAAACATATGTGGGGTGAGGTGTATGAGCCTCTGGTCGATGATCAATGGCCACACAACCCCCATTTTTGTCGAAAATAGCCATGAACGACCATTTTCAATAATACCGAAGGCTAACACCTACGGATTTTTGACCAAGAAATGGTCTCCACCAGAAATCCAAGAATGTGATCTATGGCAAGGAAACATATGTGGGGTGAGGTGTATGAGCATCTGGCCTCACTACACATATGTTTCCTTGCCATATATCACATTCTTGGATTTATGGTAGAGACCATTTCTTGGTCAAAAATCCGTAGGTGTTAGCCTTCGGTATTATTGAAAATGGTCATTCATGGCTATTTTCGACACAAATGGGGGTTGTGTGGCCATTGATCACCGACCAGAGGCTTGTACACCTCACCCCACATATGTTTCCTTGCCATAGATCACATTCTTGGATTTCTGGTGGAGACCATTTCTTGGTCAAAAATCCGTACGTGTTAGCCTTTGGTATTTTTGAAAATGGTCATTCATGGCTATTTTCGGCAAAATGGGGGTTGTGTGGCCATTGATCATCGACCAGAGGCTCATACACCTCACCCCACATATGTTTCCTTGCCATAGATCACATTCTTGGATTTCTGGTGGAGACCATTTCTTGGTCAAAAATCCGTAGGTCTTAGCCTCTAATATTATTGAAAATGGTCGCTCATGGCTATTTTCAAGGTCGCTCATGGATATTTTCATAAAAAATGGGTGTGGGGTGAGGTGTACGAGCCCCTGGTCGATGATCAATGGCCACACAACCCTAATTTTTGTCGAAAATAGCCATGAACGACCATTTTCAATGACACTGACGGCTAACACCTACGGATTTTTGACCAAGAAATGGTCTCCACCATAAATCCAAGAATGTGATCTATGGCAAGGAAACATATGTGTAGTGAGGTGTATGAGCCTCTGGTCGATGATCAATGGCCACACAACCCCCATTTTGCCGAAAATAGCAATGAATGACCATTTTCAATAATACCGAAGGCTAACACGTACGAGTTTTTAACCAAGAAATGGTCTCCACCAGAAATCCAAGAATGTGATCTATGGCAAGGAAACATATGTGGGGTGAGGTGTATGAGCCTATGGTCGATGATCAATGGCCACACAACCCCCATTTTTGTCGAAAATAGCCATGAATGACCATTTACAATAATACCGAAGGCTAACACCTACGGATTTTTGACCAAGAAATGGTCCCCACCAGAAATCCAAGAATGTGATCTATGGCAAGGAAACATATGTGGGGTGAGGTGTACGAGCCTCTAGTCGATGATCAATGGCCACACAACCCCCACATATGTTTCCTTGCCATAGATCAAATTCTTGGATTTCTGGTGGAGACCATTTCTTGGTCAAAAATCCGTAGGTGTTAGCCTTCGGTATTATTGAAAATGGTCGTTCATGGCTATTTTCGGCAAAATGGGGGTTCTGTGGCCATTGATCATCGACCAGAGGCTCGTACACCTCACTACACATATGTTTCCTTGCCATAGATCACATTCTTGGATTTCAGGTGGAGACCATTTCTTGGTCAAAAATTCGTAGGTGTTAGCCTTCGGTATTATTGAAAATGGTCGTTCATGGCTATTTTCGACAAAAATGGGGGTTGTGTGGCCATTGATCATCGACCAGAGGCTCATACACCTCACCCCACATATGTTTCCTTGCCATAGATCACATTCTTGGATTTCTGGTGGAGACCATTTCTTGGTCAAAAATCCGTACGTGTTAGCCTTTGGTATTTTTGAAAATGGTCGTTCATGGCTTGGTCGATGATCAATGGCCACACAACCCCCATTTTTTATGAAAATAGCCATGAGCGACCATTTTCAATAATACTAGAGGCTAAGACCTACAGACTTTTGACCAAGAAATGGTCTCCACCAGAAATCCAAGAATGTGATCTATGGCAAGGAAACATATGTGGGGTGAGGTGTATGAGCCTCTGGTCGATGATCAATTGCCACACAACCCCCATTTTTGTCGAAAATAGCCATGAATGACCATTTACAATAATACCGAAGGCTAACACCTATGGTTTTTGACCAAGAAATGGTCTCCACCAAAAATCCAAGAATGTGATCTATGGCAAGGAAACATATGTGGGGTGAGGTGTATGAGCCTATGGTCGATGATCAATGGCCACACAACCCCCATTTTTGTCGAAAATAGCCATGAACGACCATTTTCAATAATATCGAAGGCTAACACCTACGAATTTTTGACCAAGAAATGGTCTCCACCAGAAATCCAAGAATGTGATCTACGACAAGGAAACATATGTGGGGTGAGGTGTATGAGCCTCTGGTCGACGATCAATGGCCACACAACCCCCATTTTGCCGAAAATAGCCATGAATGACCATTTTCAATAATACCGAAGGCTAACAGCGACCATTTTCAATAATACTAGAGGCTAAGACCTACGGATTTTTGACCAAGAAATGGTCTCCACCAGAAATCCAAGAATGTAATCTATGGCAAGGAAACATATGTGGGGTGAGGTTTATGAGCCTCTAGTCGATGATAAATGGCCACACAACCCCCATTTTTTATGAAAATAGCCATGAGCGACCTTGAAAATAGCCATGAGCGACCATTTTCAATAATACTAGAGGCTAACACCTACGGATTTTAGACCAAGAAATGGTCTCCACCAGAAATCCAAGAATGTGATCTATGGCAAGGAAACATATGTGGGGTGAGGTGTATGAGCCTCTAGTCGATGATCAATGGCCACACAACCCCCATTTTTGTCGAAAATAGCCATGAATGACCATTTTCAATAATACCGAAGGCTAACACCTACGGATTTTTGACCAAGAAATGGTCTCCACCAGAAATCCAAGAATGTGATCTATGGCAAGGAAACATATGTGGGGTGAGGTGTATGAGCCTCTGGTCGACGATCAATGGCCACACAACCCTAATTTTTGTCGAAAATAGCCATGAACGACCATTTTCAATGACACTGAAGGCTAACACCTGCGGATTTTTGACCAAGAAATGGTCTCCACCATAAATCCAAGAATGTGATCTATGGCAAGGAAACATATGTGTAGTGAGGTGTATGAGCCTCTGGTCGAAGATCAATGGCCACACAACCCCCATTTTTGTCGAAAATAGCCATGAATGACCATTTTCAAAAATACCAAAGGCTAACACATTCGGATTTTTGCCCAAGAAATGGTCTCCACCAGAAATCCAAGAATGTGATCTATGGCAAGGAAACATATGTGGGGTGAGGTGTACGAGCCTCTGGTCGATGATCAATGGCCACACAACCCCCATTTTGCCGAAAATAGCCATGAATGACCATTTTCAATAATACCGAAGGCTAACACGTACGAGTTTTTAACCAAGAAATGGTTTCCACCAGAAATCCAAGAATGTAATCTATGGCAAGGAAACATATGTGGGGTGAGGTTTATGAGCCTCTAGTCGATGATAAATGGCCACACAACCCCCATTTTTTGTGAAAATAGCCATGAGCGACCTTGAAAATAGCCATGAGCGACCATTTTCAATAATACTAGAGGCTAACACCTACGGATTTTAGACCAAGAAATGGTCTCCACCAGAAATCCAAGAATGTGATCTATGGCAAGGAAACATATGTGGGGTGAGGTGTATGAGCGTCTGGTCGATGATCAATGGCCACACAACCCCCATTTTTGTCAAAAATAGCCATGAACGACCATTTTCAATAATATCGAAGGCTAACACCTATGGATTTTTTACCAAGAAATGGTCTCCACCAGAAATCCAAGAATGTGATCTACGACAAGGAAACATATGTGGGGTGAGGTGTATGAGCGTCTGGTCGATGATTAATGGCCACACAACCCCCATTTTTGTCGAAAATAGCCATGAACGACCATTTTCCATAATACCGAAGGCTAACACCTACGGATTTTTGACCAAGAAATGGTCTCCACCAGAAATCCAAGAATGTGATCTATGGCAAGGAAAGGTTGTGTGGCCATTGATCTTTGACCAGAGGCTCATACACCTCACTACACATATGTTTCCTTGCCATAGATCACATTCTTGGATTTATGGTGGAGAGTATGAGCGTCTGGTCGATGATCAATGGCCACACAACCCCCATTTTTGTCGAAAATAGCCATGAACGACCTTGAAAATAGCCATGAGCGACCATTTTCAATAATACTAGAGGCTAACACCTACGGATTTTAGACCAAGAAATGGTCTCCACCAGAAATCCAAGAATGTGATCTATGGCAAGGAAACATATGTGGGGTGAGGTGTATGAGCGTCTGGTCGATGATCAATGGCCACACAACCCCCATTTTTGTCGAAAATAGCCATGAACGACCATTTTCAATAATATCGAAGGCTAACACCTATGGATTTTTTACCAAGAAATGGTCTCCACCAGAAATCCAAGAATGTGATCTACGACAAGGAAACATATGTGGGGTGAGGTGTATGAGCGTCTGGTCGATGATCAATGGCCACACAACCCCCATTTTTGTCGAAAATAGCCATGAACGACCATTTTCCATAATACCGAAGGCTAACACCTACGGATTTTTGACCAAGAAATGGTCTCCACCAGAAATCCAAGAATGTGATATATGGCAAGGAAAGGTTGTGTGGCCATTGATCTTCGACCAGAGGCTCATACACCTCACTACACATATGTTTCCTTGTCATAGATCACATTCTTGGATTTATGGTGGAGAGTATGAGCGTCTGGTCGATGATCAATGGCCACACAACCCCCATTTTTGTCGAAAATAGCCATGAACGACAATTTTCAATAATATCGAAGGCTAACACCTACAGATTTTTTGTCGAAAATAGCCATGAACGACCATTTTCAATAATATCGAAGGCTAACACGTACGAGTTTTTGACCAAGAAATGGTCTCCACCAGAAATCCAAGAATGTGATCTACGACAAGGAAACATATGTGGGGTGAGGTGTATGAGCCTCTGGTCGACGATCAATGGCCACACAACCCCCATTTTGCCGAAAATAGCCATGAATGACCATTTTCAATAATACCGAAGGCTAACACGTACGAGTTTTTAACCAAGAAATGGTTTCCACCAGAAATCCAAGAATGTAATCTATGGCAAGGAAACATATGTGGGGTGAGGTTTATGAGCCTCTAGTCGATGATAAATGGCCACACAACCCCCATTTTTTATGAAAATAGCCATGAGCGACCTTGAAAATAGCCATGAGCGACCATTTTCAATAATACTAGAGGCTAACACCTACGGATTTTAGACCAAGAAATGGTCTCCACCAGAAATCCAAGAATGTGATCTATGGCAAGGAAACATATGTGTAGTGAGGTGTATGAGCCTCTAGTCGATGATCAATGGCCACACAACCCCCATTTTGCCGAAAATAGCCATGAGCGACCATTTTCAATAATATTAGAGGCTAAGACCTACGGATTTTTGACCAAGAAATGGTGTCCACCAGAAATCCAAGAATGTGATCTACGACAAGGAAACATATGTGGGGTGAGGTGTATGAGCCTCTGGTCGAAGATCAATGGCCACACAACCCCCATTTTTGTCGAAAATAGCCATGAATGACCATTTTCAAAAATACCAAAGCCTAACACATTCGGATTTTTGCCCAAGAAATGGTCTCCACCAGAAATCCAAGAATGTGATCTATGGCAAGGAAACATATGTGGGGTGAGGTGTACGAGCCTCTGGTCGATGATCAATGGCCACACAACCCCCATTTTGCCGAAAATAGCCATGAATGACCATTTTCAATAATACCGAAGGCTAACACGTACGAGTTTTTAACCAAGAAATAGTTTCCACCAGAAATCCAAGAATGTAATCTATGGCAAGGAAACATATGTGGGGTGAGGTTTATGAGCCTCTAGTCGATGATAAATGGCCACACAACCCCCATTTTTTATGAAAATAGCCATGAGCGACCTTGAAAATAGCCATGAGCGACCATTTTCAATAATACTAGAGGCTAACACCTACGGATTTTAGACCAAGAAATGGTCTCCACCAGAAATCCAAGAATGTGATCTATGGCAAGGAAACATATGTGGGGTGAGGTGTATGAGCGTCTGGTCGATGATCAATGGCCACACAACCCCCATTTTTGTCGAAAATAGCCATGAACGACCATTTTCAATAATATCGAAGGCTAACACCTACGGATTTTTTACCAAGAAATGGTCTCCACCAGAAATCCAAGAATGTGATCTACGACAAGGAAACATATGTGGGGTGAGGTGTATGAGCGTCTGGTCGATGATCAATGGCCACACAACCCCCATTTTTGTCGAAAATAGCCATGAATGACCATTTTCAATAATACCGAAGGCTAACACCTACGGATTTTTGACCAAGAAATGGTCTCCACCAGAAATCCAAGAATGTGATCTATGGCAAGGAAACATATGTGGGGTGAGGTGTACGAGCCTCTGGTCGATGATCAATGGCCACACAACCCCCATTTTGCCGAAAATAGCCATGAGCGACCATTTTCAATAATATTAGAGGCTAAGACCTACGGATTTTTGACCAAGAAATGGTCTCCACCAGAAATCCAAGAATGTGATCTATGACAAGGAAACATATGTGGGGTGAGGTGTATGAGCCTCTGGTCGACGATCAATGGCCACACAACCCCCATTTTGCCGAAAATTACCATGAATGACCATTTTCAATAATACCAAAGGCTAACACGTACGAGTTTTTAACCAACAAATGGTTTCCACCAGAAATCCAAGAATGTAATCTATGGCAAGGAAACATATGTGGGGTGAGGTTTATGAGCCTCTAGTCGATGATAAATGGCCACACAACCCCCATTTTTTATGAAAATAGCCATGAGCGACCTTGAAAATAGCCATGAGCGACCATTTTCAATAATACTAGAGGCTAAGACCTACGGATTTTTGACCAAGAAATGGTCTCCACCAGAAATCCAAGAATGTGATCTATGGCAAGGAAACATATGTGGGGTGAGGTGTATGAGCCTCTGGTCGATGATCAATGGCCACACAACCCCCATTTTTGTCGAAAATAGCCATGAACGACCATTTTCAATAATATCGAAGGCTAACACCTACGGATTTTTGACCAAGAAATGGTCTCCACCAGAAATCCAAGAGTGTGATCTACGACAAGGAAACATATGTGGGGTGAGGTGTTTGAGCCTCTGGTCGATGATCAATGGCCACACAACCCCCATTTTTGCCGAAAATAGCCATGAATGACCATTTTCAATAATACCGAAGGCTAACACGTACGGATTTTTGACCAAGAAATGGTCTCCACCAGAAATCCAAGAATGTGATCTATGGCAAGGAAACATATGTGGGGTGAGGTGTATGAGCCTCTGGTCGATGATCAATGGCCACACAACCCCCATTTTTGTCGAAAATAGCCATGAACGACCATTTTCAATAATATCGAAGGCTAACACCTACGGATTTTTGACCAAGAATTGGTCTCCACCAGAAATCCAAGAATGTGATCTATGGCAAGGAAACATATGTGGGGTGAGGTTTATGAGCCTCTAGTCGATGATAAATGGCCACACAACCCCCATTTTTTATGAAAATAGCCATGAGCGACCATTTTCAATAATACTAGAGGCTAACACCTACGGATTTTAGACCAAGAAATGGTCTCCACCAGAAATCCAAGAATGTGATCTATGGCAAGGAAACATATGTGGGGTGAGGTGTACGAGCCTCTGGTCGATGATCAATGGCCACACAACCCCCATTTTTGTCGAAAATAGCCATGAACGACCATTTTCAATAATATCGAAGGCTAACACCTACGGATTTTTGACCAAGAAATGGTCTCCACCATAAATCCAAGAATGTGATCTATGGCAAGGAAACATATGTGGGGTGAGGTGTATTAGCCTCTGGTCGATGATCAATGGCCACACAACCCCCATTTTTGTCGAAAATAGCCATGAACGACCATTTTCAATAATATCGAAGGCTAACACGTACGAGTTTTTAACCAAGAAATGGTTTCCACCAGAAATCCAAGAATGTAATCTATGGCAAGGAAACATATGTGGGGTGAGGTGTATGAGCCTCTGGTCGATGATAAATGGCCACACAACCCCCATTTTTTATGAAAATAGCCATGAACGACCATTTTCAATAATACCAAAGGCTAACACCTACAGATTTTTGACCAAGAAATGGTCTCCACCAGAAATCCAAGAATGTGATCTATGGCAAGGAAACATATGTGGGGTGAGGTGTATGAGCCTCTGGTCGATGATCAATGGTCACACAACCCCATTTTTGTCGAAAATAGCCAGGAGCAGCAATTTTCAATGACACTGATGGCTAACACCTATGGATTTTTGACCAGAAATGGTCTCCACCAGAAATCCAAGAATGTGGTCTATGGCAAGGAAACATATGTGGGCTGAGGTGTATGAGCCTTTGGTTGATGATCAATGGCCACACAACCCCCATTTTTGTCGAAAATAGCTATGAACGACCATTTTCAATAATACCGAAGGCTAACACCTACGGATTTTTGACCAAGAAATGGTCTCCACCAGAAATCCAAGAATGTGATCTATAGCAAGAAAACGTATGTGGGGTGAAGTGTACGAGCCTCTAGTCAATGATAAATGGCCACACAACCACCATTTTTGTCGAAAATAGTGATCAACGACCATTTTCAATAATACTGAAGGCTAACACGTATGGATTTTTGACCAAGAAATGGTCTCCACCAGAAATCCAAGAATGTGATCTATGGCAAGAAAACATACGTGGGGTGAGGTGTATGAGCCTCTGGTCGAAGATCAATGGCCACACAACCCCATTTGTGTCGAAAATAGCCATGAACGACCATTTACAATAATACCGAAGGCTAACAACTACGGATTTTTGACCAAGAGAAGATCTCCACCAGAAATCCAAGAATGTGATCTATGGCAAGGAAACATATGTGGGGTGAGGTGTACGAGCCTCAGATCGATGATCAATGGCCACACAACCCCCATTTTTGTCGAAAATAGCCATGAACGACCATTTTCAATACTTCCGAAGGCTAACACCTACGGATTTTTGACCAAGAAATCGTCTCCACCAGAAATCCAAGAATATGATCTATGGCAAGGAAACATATTGGGGTGAGCTGTACGAGCCTCTGGTCGATGATCAGTGGCCACACAACCCCCATTTTTTGTCGAAAATAGTGATCAACGACCATTTTCAATAATACTGAAGGCTAACACGTATGGATTTTGCCCAAGAAATGGTCTCCACCAGAAATCCAAGAGTGTGCTCTATGGCAAGGAAACATATGTGGGGTGAGGTGTATGAGCCTCTGGTCGATGATCAATGGCCACACAACCCCCATTTTTGTCGAAAACAGCCATGAACGACCATTTTCAATAATACCGAAGGCTAACACGTACGGATTTTTGCCCAAGAAATGGTCTCCACGAGAAATCCAAGATTGTGATCTATGGCAATTAAACATATGTGGGGTGAGGTGTACGAGCCTCTGGTCGATGTTAAATGGCCACACAACCCCCTTTTTTGTCGAAAATAGCCATGAACGACTATTTTCAATAATACCGAAGGCTAACACCTACGGATTTTTGACCAAGAAATGGTCACCACCAAAAATCCAAGAATGTGGTCTATGGCAAGGAAACACATGTGGGTGAGGTGTATGAGCCTTTGGTCGATGATCAATTGCCACACAACCCTCCTTTTTGTCGAAAGTAGCCATGAACGACCATTTTCAATAATACCGAAGGCTAACACCTACGGATTTTTTACCAAGAAATGGTCTCCACCAGAAATCCAAGAATGTGATATATGGCAAGGAAACTTATGTGGGGTGAGGTGTACGATCCTCTGGTCGATGATCAATGGCGACACAACCCCCATTTTTTGTCGAAAATAGCCACGAATGACCATTTTCAATGACACTGAAGGCTAACACCTATGAATTTTTGACCAACAAATGGTCTCCACGAGAAATCCAAGATTATGATCTATGGCAAGAAAACATATGTGGGGTGAAGTGTACGAGCCTCTGGTCGATGATCAATGGCAACACAACCCCCATTTTTGTCGAAAATAGCCATGAACGACCATTTTCAATAATACCGAAGGCTAACACGTATGAGTTTTTGACCAAGAAATGGTCTCCACCAGAAATCCAAGAATGTGATCTATGGCAAGGAAACATATGTGGGGTGAGGTGTACGAGCCTCTGGTCGATGATCAATGGCCACACAACCCCCATTTTTGTCGAAAATAGCCATGAACGACCATTTTCAATAATACCGAAGGCTAACACCTACGGATTTTTGACCAAGAAATGGTCTCCACCAGAAATCCAAGAATGTGATCTACGACAAGGAAACATATGTGGGGTGAGGTGTATGAGCGTCTGGTCGATGATCAATGGCCACACAACCCCCATTTTTGTCGAAAATAGCCATGAATGACCATTTACAATAATACCGAAGGCTAACACCTACGGATTTTTGACCAAGAAATGGTCTCCACCAGAAATCCAAGAATGTGATCTATGGCAAGGAAACATATGTGGGGTGAGGTGTATGAGCCTCTGGTCGATGATCAATGGCCACACAACCCCCATTTTTTATGAAAATAGCCATGAGCGACCTTGAAAATAGCCATGAGCGACCATTTTCAATAATACTAGAGGCTAACACGTACGGATTTTTGACCAAGAAATGGTCTCCACCAGAAATCCAAGAATGTGATCTATGGCAAGGAAACATATGTGGGGTGAGGTGTATGAGCCTCTGGTCGATGATCAATGGCCACACAACCCCCATTTTTGTCGAAAATAGCCATGAATGACTATTTTCAATGACACTGAAGGCTAACACCTATGGATTTTTGACCAAGCAATGGTCTCCACCAGAAATCCAAGAATGTGATCTATGGCAAGGAAACATATGTGGGGTGAGGTGTATGAGCCTCTGGTCGACGACCATTTTCAATAATACTAGAGGCTAACACCTACGAATTTTAGACCAAGAAATGGTCTCCACCAGAAATCCAAGAATGTGATCTATGGCAAGGAAACATATGTGGGGTGAGGTGTATGAGCCTCTGGTCGACGACCATTTTCAATAATACTAGAGGCTAACACCTACGAATTTTAGACCAAGAAATGGTCTCCACCAGAAATCCAAGAATGTGATCTATGGCAAGGAAACATATGTGGGGTGAGGTGTATGAGCGTCTGGTCGATGATCAATGGCCACACAACCCCCATTTTTGTCGAAAATAGCCATGAACGACCATTTTCAATAATACCGAGGGCTAACACCTACGGATTTTTGACCAAGAAATGGTCTCCACCAGAAATCCAAGAATGTGATCTATGGCAAGGAAACATATATGGGGTGAGGTGTATGAGCCTCTAGTCGATGATCAATGGCCACACAACCCCCATTTTTGTCGAAAATAGCCATGAATGACCATTTTCAAAAATACCAAAGGCTAACACGTACGGATTTTTAACCAAGAAATGGTCTCCACCAGAAATCCAAGAATGTGATCTATGGCAAGGAAACATATGTGGGGTGAGGTGTATGAGCCTCTGGTCGACGATCAATGGCCACACAACCCCCATTTTGCCGAAAATAGCCATGAATGACCATTTTCAATAATACCGAAGGCTAAGACCTACGGATTTTTGACCAAGAAATGGTCTCCACCAGAAATCCAAGAATGTGATATATGGCAAGGAAACATATGTGGGGTGAGGTGTATGAGCCTCTGGTCGATGATCAATGGCACACAACCCCCATTTTTGTCGAAAATAGCCATGAACGACCATTTTCAATAATACCGAAGGCTAACACCTACGGATTTTTGACCAAGAAATGGCCTCCACCAGAAATCCAAGAATGTGATCTACGACAAGGAAACATATGTGGGGTGAGGTGTATGAGCCTCTGGTCGATGATCAATGGCCACACAACCCCCATTTTTTATGAAAATATCCATGAATGACCATTTTCAAAAATACCAAAGGCTAACACGTACGGATTTTTAACCAAGAAATGGTCTCCACCAGAAATCCAAGAATGTGATCTATGGCAAGGAAACATATGTGGGGTGAGGTGTATGAGCCTCTAGTCGACGATCAATGGCCACACAACCCCCATTTTGCCGAAAATAGCCATGAATGACCATTTTCAATAATACCGAAGGCTAAGACCTACGGATTTTTGACCAAGAAATGGTCTCCACCAGAAATCCAAGAATGTGATCTATGGCAAGGAAACATATGTGGGGTGAGGTGTATGAGCCTCTGGTCGATGATCAATGGCCACACAACCCCCATTTTTGTCGAAAATAGCCATGAACGACCATTTTCAATAATATCGAAGGCTAACACCTACGGATTTTTGACCAAGAAATGGTCTCCACCAGAAATCCAAGAATGTGATCTACGACAAGGAAACATATGTGGGGTGAGGTGTATGAGCCTCTGGTCGATGATCAATGGCCACACAACCCCCATTTTTATGAAAATAGCCATGAATGACCATTTTCAAAAATACCAAAGGCTAACACGTACGGATTTTTAACCAAAAATGGTCTCCACCAGAAATCCAAGAATGTGATCTATGGCAAGGAAACATATGTGGGGTGAGGTGTATGAGCCTCTGGTCGACGATCAATGGCCACACAACCCCCATTTTTTATGAAAATAGCCATGAGCGACCTTGAAAATAGCCATTAGCGACCATTTTCAATAATACTAGAGGCTAAGACCTACGGATTTTTGACCAAGAAATGGTCTCCACTAGAAATCCAAGAATGTGATCTACGACAAGGAAACATATGTGGGGTGAGGTTTATGAGCCTCTAATCGATGATAAATGGCCACACAACACCCATTTTTTATGAAAATAGCCATGAGCGACCTTGAAAATAGCCATGAGCGACCATTTTCAATAATACTAGAGGCTAACACCTACGGATTTTTGACCAAGAAATGGTCTCCACCAGAAATCCAAGAATGTGATCTACGACAAGGAAACATATGTGGGGTGAGGTGTATGAGCCTCTAGTCGATGATCAATGGCCACACAACCCCCATTTTTGTCGAAAATAGCCATGAACGACCATTTTCAATAATAACGAAGGCTAACACCTACAGATTTTTGACCAAGAAATGGTCTCCACAAGAAATCCAAGAATGTGATCTATGGCAAGGAAACATATGTGGGGTGAGGTGTATGAGCCTCTAGTCGATGATCAATGGCCACACAACCCCCATTTTTGTCGAAAATAGCCATGAATGACCATTTTCAAAAATACCAAAGGCTAACACGTACGGATTTTTTACCAAGAAATGGTCTCCACCAGAAATCCAAGAATGTGATCTATGGCAAGGAAACATATGTGGGGTGAGGTGTACGAGCCTCTGGTCGATGATCAATGGCCACACAACCCCCATTTTGCCGAAAATAGCCATGAACGACCATTTTCAATAATACCGAAGGCTAACACGTACGAGTTTTTAACCAAGAAATGGTGTCCACCAGAAATCCAAGAATGTGATCTATGGCAAGGAAACATATGTGGGGTGAGGTTTATGAGCCTCTAGTCGATGATAAATGGCCACACAACCCCCATTTTTTATGAAAATAGCCATGAGCGACCATTTTCAATAATACTAGAGGCTAAGACCTACGGATTTTTGACCAAGAAATGGTCTCAACCAGAAATCCAAGAATGTGATCTATGGCAAGGAAACATATGTGGGGTGAGGTGTATGAGCCTCTGGTCGATGATCAATGGCCACACAACCCCCATTTTGCCGAAAATAGCCATGAATGACCATTTTCAATAATATCGAAGGCTAACACGTACGAGTTTTTAACCAAGAAATGGTTTCCACCAGAAATCCAAGAATGTAATCTATGGCAAGGAAACATATGTGGGGTGAGGTGTACGAGCCTCTGGTCGATGATCAATGGCCACACAACCCCCATTTTTTATGAAAATAGCCATGAGCGACCATTTTCAATAATACTAGAGGCTAACACCTACGGATTTTAGACCAAGAAATGGTCTCCACCAGAAATCCAAGAATGTAATCTATGGCAAGGAAACATATGTGGGGTGAGGTGTATGAGCCTCTGGTCGATGATCAATGGCCACACAACCCCCATTTTTGTCGAAAATAGCCATGAACGACCATTTTCAATAATATCGAAGGCTAACACCTACGGATTTTTGACCAAGAAATGGTCTCCACCAGAAATCCAAGAATGTGATCTATGGCAAGGAAACATATGTGGGGTGAGGTGTATGAGCCTCTGGTCGATGATCAATGGCCACACAACCCCCATTTTTGTCGAAAATAGCCATGAATGACCATTTTCAATAATACCGAAGGCTAACACCTACGGATTTTTGACCAAGAAATGGTCTCCACCAGAAATCCAAGAATGTGATCTATGGCAAGGAAACATATGTGGGGTGAGGTGTACGAGCCTCTGGTCGATGATCAATGGCCACACAACCCCCATTTTGCCGAAAATAGCCATGAACGACCATTTTCAATAATACCGAAGGCTAACACCTACGGATTTTTGACCAAGAAATGGTCTCCACCAGAAATCCAAGAATGTGATCTATGGCAAGGAAACATATGTGGGGTGAGGTGTATGAGCGTCTGGTCGATGATCAATGGCCACACAACCCCCATTTTTGTCGAAAATAGCCATGAACGACCATTTTCAATAATACCGAGGGCTAACACCTACGGATTTTTGACCAAGATATGGTCTCCACCAGAAATCCAAGAATGTGATCTATGGCAAGGAAACATATATGGGGTGAGGTGTATGAGCCTCTAGTCGATGATCAATGGCCACACAACCCCATTTTTGTCGAAAATAGCCATGAATGACCATTTTCAAAAATACCAAAGGCTAACACGTACGGATTTTTAACCAAGAAATGGTCTCCACCAGAAATCCAAGAATGTGATCTATGGCAAGGAAACATATGTGGGGTGAGGTGTATGAGCCTCTGGTCGACGATTAATGGCCACACAACCCCCATTTTGCCGAAAATAGCCATGAATGACCATTTTCAATAATACCGAAGGCTAAGACCTACGGATTTTTGACCAAGAAATGGTCTCCACCAGAAATCCAAGAATGTGATATATGGCAAGGAAACATATGTGGGGTGAGGTGTATGAGCCTCTAGTCGATGATGAATGGCACACAACCCCCATTTTTGTCGAAAATAGCCATGAACGACCATTTTCAATAATACCGAAGGCTAACACCTACGGATTTTTGACCAAGAAATGGCCTCCACCAGAAATC